>NC_080041.1:26517266-26746583 GCF_012489685.1 Lotus japonicus | reverse complement strand
GAATTATATAATTAATAAAACCAGATATAATTATAGGATAATAAATACTTGCCGCTCAGGCTTATAAGTTTTGGGATAGATTCCTAGGGTTGCATGTATCACAATGAATATAAAGAACCATAATAACAAGTAGCATGCCTCAAAGATAGGATAAACAGTTACCAATCACACTCAGCAACTAAGTCAGCATGTATGTTGCATGAAATGCAATGCTGGGTAACAAAATGCATTCCGGAAGAAGGATGGACATCAACGAGGCGGCCCTAACACCAGCCGCGGTGGGTACCTTCCTGCTCGCGTGTCTCTTACACCACACAAAAGTAGTCAGATCAGCAGTGAACCCGTAGGTCTGCCATTCCGTCTGCTACTGAGGACCACCGTAGTGTCCTAAATATGGAAATCCGGGTCTTATGACCATTTTGGAATCCACCGAGGTCCGGTATCACGCCGTGTATTAACCTCAAAATGAGTGCATGAATGCAAGTGATTAGCCAAACAACGTCTCCGACCTCACTCGACACGTCGTCACGTGTTCTAGCTAACTTATTGTCTCTAAAAAGCCTACCCTAAGGCAAACGTCGATTCTGCGACAAAATGAATTAATCAAGAGAAGAAGAATGTACTTTGGAACTCATGGTTCCCGGCTAAACTTTAGATAGCCAATCAATAAACTGCTCATCGAGCGAAAAGGTACCGAAGTACTTGGAAACTTATAGTCTCCGGCTAAACTTTAGATAGCCAAACATTAAACTGCTCATCGAGCGAAAAGAGTATCAACATACTCGAAAACTTGTTAGTTCCTCAAAACTTGGACTCGACGACGCTTCTCGTATTTCCCAAACTAATATTCGGCTCTAAGCTCTTATCTAAGATTATTATTATTGTTCAAAGTATTTAGAAGTTGATTAATGTCTTATGAGTTTTCCGTGATGAAATAGTCTTCATTTTAATCTTATAATACTTCCTAAGAGTTTTCAGAGATCCCATAATCTCAAATAATTCCCTGAGAAGGTCTCGATCCATTAAAACATAACAAGGTCCGAACTCCGTTCGTCCTTTAAAACTCTCTCAAAATCTCATAAAAATTCGGCATGACTTGCCCGTAATCCTCACTTTCCAGAAACATAGGCACGAGTGGAATAGCATCAATGAAACAGCTCAACCAATAGGCATAAACAGCATATTCCAACACATCCTAAGTTAACCATGTAGCACATAGCATGTGAATCATTTAGCACACAATATCATGGCATCAAGTACTCAACAAGTTCGGCCGAAGCCTCAGAAATCATTTCAGACATTTAGCAATTAGGTGCATAACACATAAATCAAGTCGAATTTCATCGACACCTAAAGCATTATCTAGTAATTCAGAGAGTAGCCCTCACCGGTGGGTCTTCCAGCTTCCTCCTCAAAATGTTCTTCAAGCTCTTCTCCTTGATTTCTGGGAATCTCCTCAAACGAACCATAAGCAAAAATCACAGAAATCAACACCAAGAGTCAGAAACTCAGCAATCAAAGAGTCCTAGGGTTACACAGTACACTACTACCTCCGTGGTACGACAATCTAACGCGTTAAGACAAGTTTTCGAAAAATCGGATTCTCCTCCCCCCTTGATATAGCTCTCGGCCACTTCCTCTAATTGGGAGGGTCGATTTTTCTTCGATCAAACTTGGTTCCTAGGTTAACATAAGCCGTAACTAAGACGGTTCTAGGCTCGGAAAAATTTTCGGATCGAAAACTGATATAGGGGTAGTTTGGTCATTATTTTTAGCTCAGAATTTCAAAATTGGATTTTTGAAAAACAAATTGGATGGGGACGTCCACAACGACGTTTATGACGACAAATCCTACTAGCACTAAGCCAAGTCGATAGATTAGAGCGTAAAGGTTGCGACTTTGCCGAAAAATGGGTATTTAGGGTAGAAATTGATCCCGGCGGCATTTCGTCGACATTTGACAAAATCTAATCCGCAGAACACGCTCAGGAGCATGCAGGGAAGAAGTTTAGACGCTGAAATCAGCTGATTTGACCAGTTTTTCAAAAACCTCAAAATTTAGAACTCAGAAAGTCGCAGGAGAAGTGGACAGAAACGACGATTCGAAGGAGAGTATAGATTACCTACCTCGAGGTCTTCGATTAGTGACGATCGGTGAAGCAAACGGGCAAGAAACGACGAAGATCCGGATCTCTCTCTCTCTCTTGATGCTCGCGGGTTTGGGGAGGGGAAATGGGTGTTTTTTCTCAAAAAATCTAATTTTCGAGCTATTTATAGGTTTTGGAAAAAACGGAAAAATGATTTATTTGCGATTCTGATTTTTCCTGCGCGTTCCTCTGCGCATTCTAAGATAGGTTCTGGCGACAGAATTCCAGAACTCAAAATAGGATTCTTGGAATTAAACCAGAAGATCCAAGATCGGCATAAGTCGGTGTAAGTCGGTTTATCCCGAAAAACTACTTTTTGCAGTGATCGTCGGATGAGAATACTTCCTTCTGAAGAAAGATTAGAATTGACGAGAGAAATAGGAGAACGCGGGTGGAATCTTCTTTTGCAGCTCCGAATAGAAAAAACCTTCATCGTCTGTCGATCTTAGGTTTCTCGAACTATCAGGGATTCCGTTTCGGCAAACTTCCGAGAATTGGAATTTGACGTTCGTACTTTCCAGGATTTCGCATCGAAATGATTTGTTTAAGGACGGAAAAGAGAAGTTCTAACATTTCTCTGAGGATTCTTGGAATTAGTTTCCATCGTGTCCTAAAGCGTAAATTAACTATTCACTAATACCTTTGACCAAGGATTAAGCGTATGTTAGTCGTGCTATAACTCTTATCGGTTTTTCGATAAATTCTTGGACTTTTCCTGAACCTTTTTCCTTCCCAAATTTATCTTAATCAAATAACTCTTTTATTTTATTCACTTATCCAAAGCGTTAAAACTTGGGCCTTACATTAACCATGGAGTTCTTATCAGTTGGGCTCCCGAAAAGAAGTTGCAACTTGTTGTTATGAGTAGTACCAATCAAATCTCTTATGCCCTCCTCAACTGTATAGTCCATCCCTATACAGTCTCAGAATACCTCTTGTTCGGGTGTGAGATCGGTTCATTCATGTGCCCCTCCGCCTAGAAGCCTGCTAGGAGCCGCTCCTTGTCCGTGCCTCACTGCACCGGCGATCACTCCCCGCCCTCGTCAGCCCCGGGTGTCACAAGAGGCGCGCCACTTCGGATCGTAATTCGTCAGTATCCTGGGCGGAGCGCCTATAGCAGTGGAGCGCGTGGAGCACTCCCGCCACAGCCCCTTCGGAGACATTATCCAAACCACGCTGCTTAACAACTTCATCCATTCGCGTCATTTGGGCTGATGTCAAAGTTAGAGAACACGGGAATCCCCGACTCACAGACCCTGAGGAGAGAGTGGAAGTATAAACAGGTGGAGGAGGGGCGTTGGCGGAAGACGTCAGGTTTGGACCAAGCGCCGACGAGATAATCGTTGGACGAGAAAGTGAGTCATCGACAAGACGGTGTTGGGCTGGAATGGCCCCTGAAGGCTCGCCGGAGTTTAATCTTCTTGGGGAAGGGCGAAGATCCTCCTCGCCAAGGGGGTGTTTGCCGCCCGCCTGGATTCTCAACAGAGATGCCTTGTCGCCTTTCAAATTTATTTGAGGGGGAAAGGAGACGTTATTCTTCTTCATAAAAGCCGCCAAAAGCTCCCCTTCGGCGCGGTGAGTTTGTCCTAAAAATATACAAAAAAAGGGGGGGGTAAGCCGGCCGAAAATAGGAAGAGTGAAAAGGGTAAAAGAGGAATATTTACCAATCACTCGAGAACAGTCTGTAACGGCAACACGAGCCAGAAAGTCGATGACAGTTTTGTGTTCAGGAGTGAGGGAGTCTTCAGACGGGTCAACAATTTGGCGCGCGCCCTGAGTCCAGTAGAAAGGAAATCGAGCGGTGCCATCTCTGTGTGTAAAAATCTCAGGGTATTCATGGGACACCACAACCCTGAAAAATTTCCGGGCTAAATCGATGGAGATACTAGGCCAGATGGGGTTGAAGCGCTGACGATCAGGCCTGGCTTCTATGGAAACCCAGTTACGTTGTGGGGAGGGCTGGTCAGATACCAGATAGAAATAAAAGAAGGTCGAAGGTTCAGGTTCCTGGTGAATCACGTCGTAGAGAATCTCGAAACACCGGAGGAAGGCCCAACTGTTGGGATGAAGTTGACTAGGAGCCACATTGATATTGTGAAGAACGGAGCAGATAAAAGGGGAAAAAGGAAATTTAAACTTCAAACTTGTGAACATATACCCATACACATAAAAGAAGTGAGGATCACCCACGGAGCCGTCTTGAGGGCGGAGCCAAGGGCGTTCAAGAGGTAAGCATGCACGGACACACAGAAGCTCGTCAAGAGGTTTCTCATGACAAAGTCCGTCGGATTCTGAGGAAAGCTCCCAAATGGATGACTCATTTTCCAAACTTGACCGTTGGTTAGGTATTGTCCCGGCGGGCAAGGCCCTGACGGCATGAGCACTCAAAGATTCCCAAGTCCTCGTTCGGAAGGAAATGACTTCTTTTTCTTCAAGAGGGACGCCTCCTGGCGGGGTGGCCGCGACGACATTACGTTTGGGATTTTTAGTCTGACGCTTCGAAGTCATGGCAGAGGGATTGCAAGGAACAAAGGTAATTCTAACACTGGACAAGTTCGTGCGAGAGTAAAGGAGCAAAGATTCGTAAGTCGCAAAGGAACGGAAGGAATGAGTAGGACAATGCTGTTATAAGCGGGGAGCGACGTGTGGAGGAAAACGTGTAGGAAGAAGTTGTGGACGGTTACCGAGGGATGTGGAGGAAAAAGAGAGGTTGTGCCCCATGACGTAAGGAAATGAAATGATTGCGGTTGTGAAATTCTGGGGAGTGAGAAAGACGCATTAAATGAATAGCTGCAACGGTTGCTGCCGATTGGTTGAAATTCAAATTGTCAAAGAAGTGATGTGACTGGAAGGGACATCTCAAAGGTAGCGGTTGAGAATTTGTTGATTCACTAACCCCGGCGTCACTTCAAGGCTTAACGCATAGGATGGACACAACATGCAGCGGAGTATCACGATTCAAGGCACGTGCATAGCTATGTTGAGGTGGGCGGACTAGAAGCCTTCGTCACAAGCCTGCTTGTGGACTTGGATCGCCCGGAAGAGGAGGGCATGGCTGGAGATCCAAAGTGTTGATTGTAAAGGCTTTATTTATCAGGCCATGTTGGCCATTGTTTTTCACTTCCAGATTCTTAGGGTTTTTTAGGTCTTAATCAGTATTCTTAGGGACGTCGCCTTGATTTCTTGCTTAAAGACACACTTAGCTCTCATGCTTCGAGCTCGGTGTCTTGTGGACTGGGCGAGACCCCTGGGTCCCTCGCCCGGAAGACTTGACCTTAAGCAGGGAACGCGCATAACATTGGGCCGCCCTTCCCGAGGCCCAACTGGCCCATTTCTGCAGGATAAAGGCGCCAAAGCCCAACGCCACCTCTATAAATAGGAGGGAAATACCAATTGTAAAGGATTCTTAGCTCATTTGGAATAATAATAGCATTGAAACTCAGTTACATTTTCTCTCTCTAAGCGGTTAGAGCTTCTCTCTCTAAGCATTCTCATCACCTTCCTCATACTTTGGGTACTACCTTCCCTCTCTATGTTCTAGCACGGAACAGATGCGGTTAAATCAGGATCGTTAGATCGTATAATGAGTGTTCAAGAGTAAGACATTAGGTCCTATTACGTTTTTAGAAAGTTAGAAGACATTTTTAGTTATCATGTGACATTAATTATCTTTTAATCATAACTCTTCATGATCAAATTTAACGATCATGATTTATTCCTAAAATTTTCATTTCAAAGAATATTTTTCATATGATACACCTTCAATGATTTACATATTTTTTTTCTAAAGTAAACATTTTATTGGAAATAATAAAAAGCCATGAGAAAAATCTTCATACAAGATAGGGAATACCGAACAGCCCATGATACGTATTTTATGAGTGTACGGATCGATCGAAGTAATACAAAAGATTATCGAATCCACAGAAATTGTGTGCCTAACCAAATTGCAAGAAGAAGTAGTTTTGGGTTTAGGGAGACTATCCTTTTCGAGGCTAAGGTATTCCCAACGAAGATTTTATATATATACATATATATATATATATAATATAATATAATATAATATAATATAATATAATATAATATAAAACTAGAACCCAAAATCATTACGGGTAATTAAACATTCACCATCTAAATCAACCACCGAAATACAATATAAGATAACTTTAATATATAATTCAAATTAATAGATAACTGTCGAAACTGAATTTTTTTGGCATATCAAAAAGATAAATTGCGGTTCAAAAAAATGAAAGATAAATTGCACTCTCCCCCTTCAAGATTTGATCCTAGACCTTTTCCTGCTCAACCCATATGTCTCTAAGCTTTTACCACTTGAACTATCAGCTATCATTCGTGGACTGGGCGAGACCCCAGGGTCCCTCGCCTAGGGAACCTGACCATAGGCAGGGAACACGCCATGACATTAGGCCACCCTTCCCGAAGCGCCAAAGCCCAACTCCACCTCTATAAATAACAAGGAAATACCAATTGTAAGGGACTCTTAGCTCATTTGAATAATAATAGCATTGAAATCCAGTTTTACTTTCTCTCTCTAAGCGGTTATAGTTTCTCTCTCTAAGCATTCTCATAACCTTCCCCATACTTTGGGTGCTACCTTCCCTCTCTATGTTCTAGCACGGAACATTTGGCGCCGTCTGTGGGCATGTTGGTCAATTCGCAAGTGTACGAATACCTCCGAGTTTTAAAATATCGAACCACAGGGATTGTGAGTGAGAATTGTTGATTTAAGTCTAGAGTTTGCAAGTTCTTAAAACAGTAAAATTCAGAAATTGGTTTTGGTTGATTGTGACAAAAGTTTTGCAAAAGAGCAATGTTGAAAATGATGTAAATAACAAATGATGGAAAATTGCCTTGGGTTTTTGATCAACTAATCCATTTTAGTCCACCTATCCTATGCATGTGATATCTTGATTTATCTCTTGTTGTTATAGCCTATGTACTTACTAGTTGATTCCTCACAAAAGTAATTCTCTCAAATTGAAAGATAAGCCCAATTCCTTGTGTACTTAAACATTCATAAGAGGTATGATAGCATGGTTATTCAGGCCAACAAAACCCTACCCTCACTCTATTCCTAGAAGCAAGTATAGAAGGATCTATTCCAATTCATGTCCCTAAGTCATAACAAATTTCCATTTGATTATAATCTAGCCTATAGCAGAGGTGCACCAAAGCTAAACATGCAATAAGGAATTGAAATACAAGATTGAATCAAGACTCATGCATAGAGATAGGATTTAACAAACTAAAATTTCATAGAATCTCTTAACCCAAAGCAAAAAGTAAACTAGCCACTCATGGCTAGTGAATTCATAAAGGAAATGTAAAGAAAACCTGAGAAGAAATACAAGTTGGAAGCCTCCCTTGGCCCCAAAGTTCTCCTCAGCTCTCAAACTTGATCAAAAATGAGTAAAATGCCCAAATGTATCAAAGAAATTGGCCTAAGCCTTATTTATAGGCAAAATGAACGAAACTGGGCGCTCAGGCGCCAATTCAGAGCACCTGAGCGCCAATTGCATGTTGAAAAAACATGCCTCTGACCCTATTGGCGCCTAGGCGCCCATTCCCAGCACCTAGGCGCTCAAGCTCGCCTGAAAATGACTTTTTGGCTTCTGAAACTCCTCTTTTCAATCCTCTTTATGTTCTTCATCAATTCCATGCTTCTTGGCCTTCTTTCTCCTTCAGTTTCTGCTCTCCAAACCTAACCAACAAGACAAGGAAGATTCTAGAAGCTCCAAGAGCTCATTAGCACAAGAAGTCCTTCATAAAACACAACAAAACCATGCAAGTCCTAAACTTTACTTAAAATGCAAGAAAACTACCTATAAAACTACTAAATTACCAAAACAAAATAAAGACTAAAGAAAAGAATAAAAATGCATGAGAATGCATGAAACACTACATGAGACTCAACAAAAAGACTCAAAACAAACGAAGAAATGACCCTAAAAACACTACTAAAATAGGGTCATCAGGGCATCGGTAGATTTCTATTCCCGGACTACGTGGATCGTGATTCAGAAGAGTGGAGCTTGTTCTTCTAAGCGATTGTTCTCGAATTTTTTGGAGATTGTGATTTAGAGGACGATTCTTTGATTTTCCATACAGTTTTTTCCGTTTCCGAGTTTTTCCGGAGAGATTCCCCAATTCCGATGGAAACACGTCGCAGACGACGTGATGACGATCCAGAGCATCGACATGTTTCACCGACGCGCCACGTCAGAGGCAGGCCACGACGTGCGCAGGTTCAACGTGAGGAGACGAATCAGGTGACTCCTCCTGCTCCGCCTCCACCTCCTCCTTCTCCAACACCTCTGTTGCCCTCACCGCCGTCCTCGCCAGAGCAGCAGAGGTCACCAACGGCGTCAGGAGAAAAGACTCAGGCACCTCAGGCACCAATCTCCAGCCAAGATTGGAGGCGTCTGATTAGTAGTATTGACGATATACGACAACGAAACGAGTATCTCCAAGAGCAGCTAGAGTATTACCGCATTGAGCAGCAAGATGAGGGAGAGCGCGAGGCAGAGGCTGTGGCGGAGTTCGAACCGTTTTCAGCGGCAGTGAGAGAAGTTGCCATTCCAGACAATATGAAGAATATAGTGCTGGAAACCTACAGTGGAAAGGCTGATCCAAAGGAGCACTTGCTGTATTTCAACACGAAGATGGTGATCAGCGCCGCTTCTGATGCGGTCAAGTGTAGGATGTTTCCAGCCACACTCAAAGGAACGGCAATGGCATGGTTCACGACTCTACCACGAGGATCCATCACGAACTTTCGTGACTTTTCGTCCAAATTCCTTGTCCAGTTCTCGGCGAGCAAAACTAAGCAGGTGACGATTGAAGATTTGTACAATGTGCGTCAATCCGAGGGCGAGACTTTGAAGCAGTACGTGAAGCGGTTCAGCGCTGCGTTAGTACAGATAGAGGAATCCGAGCCAAATGCCTGTGCTCGCACCTTTAAAAATGGATTGCAGCCAGGAAAGCTAAATAGTAAATTGAGCCGAAATCCAGCCAAGTCAATGGCAGAGGTGCGAGCCCGGGCGAACACGTACATACTTGACGAGGAGGATGACGCTTTTAAGCGGAGGCGCGCGAAGGTAGAGAAAGATGGCAAACAGAGGGACGTGTCACCAGAGGAAAAGCCGAGCAAGGAGAAAGCAGAGGGAAGCAGAAGACGGGACAGGAAGGTTCGGACTGGGGAAAAGACACCGAGGGAATCTTTGTATCCCAAAAAGGAAAATTTGAGCGACGCCGGCCCTGGCATCCGGCTAACCCTCGTCGTCGAGAGGAGGCAGGAAAAAGCTTGAACGCCCACCTGACAGAGCTGCTACGTGAAGTTAAGGTGACGCATGCAGTTGAGGAGGGCGAAAGAAGGAATAACCCGCCGCGGGCAACGACGGACAAGACCAAGTGGTGTGAGTACCACCGTTAAGCAGGACATGACACAGGGGATTGCTTTACTCTGAAGAATGAAATCGAGAGGCTCATCCGAGCAGGCTGGTCGCAGCTTAATGAACGTGGCGACCGCTGGAACGGAGAGAGACAGCAGGGGAACTGGTACAGAGGGTCCCGCCAACAAGACAAACGCCGGCAGGAGGATCGTCGCC
Source organism: Lotus japonicus (assembly GCF_012489685.1). Lineage (NCBI taxonomy): Eukaryota > Viridiplantae > Streptophyta > Magnoliopsida > Fabales > Fabaceae > Lotus > Lotus japonicus. The sequence continues at coordinate 26,736,805 of NC_080041.1, read as the reverse complement.
AAACGCCGACTACTGACAAAAAGGAGACGCTGGTTGCACGAAAGAAGGGAGCAGAGGAAACCTTTAATAAAGATCTTGAACCGCCGGTTGGCACGATAAATACAATTGCAGGTGGTTTCGGTGGGGGTGGTGCAACGGCCTCAGCAAGGAGAAGACACGCTAGGGCGGTGACGTCGGTGCAACAATACGAGACTCCTTTCGGTTTCCAACAATACGAGACACACAAGGATGATCCTATAGTCGTCATGATCAGGATCAACAGTTTCAACATCCGCCGAGTTCTTCTGGACCAAGGCAGCTCTGCTGATATTATCTACGGAGACGCATTCGATCAGCTGGGATTAACGGATAAAGATTTAATGCCTTATACAAGGACTCTGGTGGGGTTTTCGGGCGAGCAAGTTTGGGTGCGCGGATACATAGATTTGGACTCAATCTTTGGGATTGATGAGAATGCCAAGCTCCTTCGTGTGAGATACCTCGTGATACAGGTTGTTGCTTCATACAACGTCATTATAGGAAGGAACACACTTAACCGTCTTTGTGCGGTAATCTCCACGGCTCACCTGGCGGTTAAGTATCCGCTGATGTGCAAAAGAGTGGGAAAGATTGCAGTCGACCAAAGGCGAGCCAGAGAATGTTACAATAACTGCCTCAGCATGTACGGCAAAAAAGGAGCTGGCAAGGGACATCGGTGTCATGAAATAGAGATTCAAGAGGGAAATCAGAACAAGAGGGGTAAGCAGGAGCGCAGGGTGGGAGAGATTGCCGGGGAAAAGGTAAAGAGACAACGGAAGAATCAAAGGCAAGCAAAAGAGGTTGAGGAAACAGAAAGAAAGGGACTATTCACAGGCATTAGGGGAGAGGAGCGCTGGGCAGGGATAGTTGATGATCTAGAAAGGTACAAATTCAGTAGAGGAGTGTTGGCAATTGAGCCCAGGCTCACGTCTGAACAGGAACGACGTTTGGAAAAGTTGATAGAGGAAAATTTTGACCTCTTCAGCTGGAGCCCTAAAGATATGGAATTTTGGGAACTTCCGCAGTTCAGGACATCAGCTTTGATAAGCAAGGGACCAAGCGTGCAGGGAGAAAGAAGGGTGGTAAGCCCAGGGGCGGACTTAAGAATTCTCCAACGCCAGGAGGGCGGGAAGAAAAGAACAGAGTTGTTTGGACAGGATTGGGATAAGCTAGAGGTAGGACGAGGAGGCCCGACCTACCGCATCAAGGATAAAGGTAAGGCCAGGGTAAGGCAGCGGAAATCGGCGGGAGGAGAGGTCTTCAGGGGCAAGAAAGGTAAGAGGAGCGTGCAAGAGAGCGAATTGACAACCAGCTGGCAAGAACGCCAAATCCGCGGCGGCGTGGAGTGGGTGGCAAGCACGTCAGGAACAAAGGATGAGGTTCTGGGCACGATACTTTGAGAGGGAAGTTCGTTGACAAGGGCGAGAGCGCAGCGGAAGGGTCGGATCAAAGCCAGTAGGATCAAAAATAAAGATGCACATTTTTTCTCCGACACGGGGGTTTTTTAATGAGGCATCTCTCGATGTACAAAAAATCTTTTACAAATGAAATACAAAAAGGATATTCACCAGCAATACTCCTAATTCAAAAGATACGGTCGCCCGGTGGTAAAAATTCCCCGAATGTGGCAATCCCAACATGACCTTGATATCTGGGGATTGCTCCGGGAAAGTCCGGCGCGAACCGGTGCTATCCAAATAGCAACTCAACTAACACGTCACGTTCGCTCGGTGGGAAAAATTCCCCGAAGGTGGCAATCCCAACACGACCTTGATGTCTGGGGATTGCTCCGGGAAAGTCCAACGCGAAACGCTGACCAATCGTTGGCGATGTGTTCGGGAAAGCGACTCATCCCCAAAATGGGGTGGGTCCCTTATCCCCTTAGTATCCCCGAAATCTGGGAATACGAGGCCTCCCCGAAATATGGGCGAGAAAATAAACTAGGCATAAGTCTGGGTAAACCCATATGGCCATTGGGCCCCAGCAGTGTAAGCCCTTGGCGGGATGAAACCGCCAAGGCCAGACCTGCTCTTACGGGAAATATTGGTGTGAATGAAAGCCTCAAAATGAGCAAAAGTCCTAGTTTCTTCGGCACACCTTCAAATCGCTACACGAACGCAAGGCGAACGAAAAATTTCCTAAATGGCGATGGGCGAACGAAAAATTGCCTAAATGGCGCCGGGCGAGCGCAAGGCGAAAACTCCTTAAAAATTGCCTAAATGGCGGCGGAAAGACGCAAGACGAAGTCAAAATAAAGAAAAATATAACAACATTAATTCATTACAAAAGATGATATTTACAAAAGATGACAAAACATAGCTATCTTTACATTGACGATTTTTCCCTCTCAATTTCAGCAGCGGCGAAATGCTCGGCAATGAAGCCCGGAGGATCGTCAGGGCCAACAAGCCCATGCGGGGTAATCTTCTTGAAAGCTCCCATTCCATCAAGGTTAATTCCTTGATAGAGATGTTGAACTTGAGCCTTGGCAAGAAAGAAGCCGCGGCCACGTTCTTCCACGACCTCAGCAGCAACGTCAGCTACCAACCTGGCTTGAGAGGTCTTGATCTTGGAGTCCATATCTGCGAGGGCCTGGTTTTCTGCCTCAAGTTGCGACCTCACGTCAGCCAGGGCCTCATTCGTCGCTCCCAACTCGCTCTAAAGGAAAGCGATCTCTTGGCCTTGAACGATGCAAGTGGCCTTGTCGGCGTTGATTGACTCCGTTTTTGCCTTCACTTCTTGTTGAAGTTCATACCAATCCAACTCCAATTCATCCGTCCTCTCCTTACAAGCAGCCATGTCCTCGTCGTAGTAGTTCATCTCAACGCCTACGTTGGTCAGTTTCCTCGTTTGAGCTGCCACTTGGGTCAGCAACTTGTCCCATTCCTTGTGAGCCTCCTGCGTGGCCACGCGGTAACCGTCAGCCTCTTGTTGAAGTTTCTCCACTTCTGCGGAGGAAGCTGAGTCTTGGGATAGTTGGGCAAAGAGGCACCCCGCTCGTAAGAGGTGGTTGAGGGCTTCCTGCACTACGATGTCAAGGTCAGGAATCTCGGCTGCTCTCATATTGCCAAGAAAGGCGTTTGACAACATAAAGTCGATGAGGAAAGGTTGTTGGCTTGCTGAAGGTCCCGTTTGGTCGCCGGAAGTAGCATGGTTAGTTTCAGCATTGGGGGAGCAAAAGACTGGCGACCCTTGGGAGTTTGCACCTTCGTCCTGAGGGCTCGCCGGTCGAGCGAGAGATGCTCCAGCTGGGTCCGCCTCGATTGGATCAGGAGAAGGAGTTGTTTGGGGAGAATTTTCAGAAGGTTGCTGACAAGCGAAAACCCCCTCCGGACAAGGTGAGGACTCAGCACCGCCCAAGTGCTTCGGCGTCTCTTCGCCCGCCAGGTGTGGGGCGGACGCTTCGTCAGCTGGAGGTTTCTCGCCTTTCTTTTTCTTCTTTTTCTCCAGGCGTGGGGCGGATGCTTCACCAGTCGAAGATTTCTCTCCTTTCTTTTTCTTCTTTTTCAACTTGCGGGGCGAGGAAGTCTCGACCCCGGATTTTCCCTCTGAACCAAGGTTAACTTTTTTTGATTTCTGAGACCTCTTCGGGGGGGGAAGGCGGAGCGGCATCACCATGGGATCTGGGAGCCAGGTCGTCAGTAGGATGCAATGGGGCGACAACCGGTGTAGCCTCATCAGTCCCAGCTGCGCCGGGAACGGGGTCAGCTGAGGAAGATCCTATGACCTTCTTCGACGGAAGAGCGGCAGTCTCGGCATCAGAATCGGCGGCGACGCGTTTCCTCTTGCTCACCTGGGTATTGAAAACAGGAGGAAACTCGAGTGGATCGGCAGTTAAGGCGCGTTGTAGTGCGGCCGCAGTAAAGTCAATCCCTTCTAGGAGGGTGTGGAGTGTGTTTTCGCGAGCGGCTTCGAGCAACTGGGAGCATTCCAGGATGGGGAACCCAGCGAGGAAGCCGAGGATGACTTTGTCTTCATTATCCAGTGATGTGTCGGGTGGCGGGGGAACGTCGCAGGGATCCTCGGTCCAGTAAAGAGGAAATGAAGCAGTCCCATCCCGGCGTGTGAAAGCTTCAGGATAGGAGGGGTGCACGATTACGCGAAAATATCGGCGCCCGAGCCCCATCTTGATATTAATCTTATAAGGTTGGAGACGTTGTCGACCCGTTCGGGACTTCAGGGATACCCACCCGAGAGTCTCAGCTTTCAAGGATCTTGGCTCCACGCCATAGAAGTAAAAGAAATAGGAGGTTTTGGCTTCAAGGTTGATGGCATCACACAGGATCTCGTAGCATCGGGCGAAGGCCCAGGCGTTCAAATGAAGTTGGCTTGGGGCTACATTGATTTTTCTCAAAACCTGGCAAAGAAAGGGGGAGAAGGGTAGTTTGATCCCCAGGTCAAGAAAGAAGTACTCATAAACGTAGAAGAAGTGGGGCTCTTCCGCACCTTGCTCGAGTGTGCGGCACTTCCAGGGGCAACGGCTGCTCAAGCCCCGGCTGGTGATAAGGACATCTTCGAGAGAATTTTCATAGCATAACCCTCCGACCCGGCGGGCCAGCTCGGCGATGGATTTGTCGGTGGACAACTCGGAGGGTTGGCAGATGGCTTTCAGAACGGGTTCTCTGGTAGCGGACGAAGGGAGGGTAGAAAGAATTTTGTGCCAGAAGGCATTCTTTTGGTTTTCATGAAGGGGATGCCCCCCGGCAGGAGGAGGAATGGTCGGGGCGCGGGATGTTTGAGCGGGGCTTTGGAGTCGTGGGGATCTTTTGGTGCGGCGTTGAGGAGTCATCTTTTTGCAGAAAGGAACTGAGACGGAAGAGGAGAAGATGCTGAGGTAATAGCTTGGTTAACTTTGCAAGGCTGTGGAGGGTTTCGAAAGTGGCAAGTGAGAGAAAGGAGTTGAACTTAAAGGTTATGATAAGAAACGGTTGGGAAATCGTGCCTCATCATGGCAAAGGTGGAATGATTACCTCAGGAGACGTGACACGGATTTTGGGGAAACGGGGGTGCCGCATTAAATGAAAGCCGCAACGGTTGCTGCCGATTGGTTGAAATTCAAATTGTCAAAGTTGTGACATGGCTGGAAAGGTCATGTCAAAGATAGTGATTGAGATTTTGTGGATTCACTGACCCCGGTGTCACTTCGAGGCACGTGCGTGCCTATGCAGAAGCGGGCGGACTAAAAGCCGTCGCCACAAGCCTGCTTGTGGACTTGGATCGCCTAGAAGAGGAGGGCACGACTGGAGATCCAAAGTGTTGACTGCAAAGGCTTTATTTATCAGGCCATGTTGGCCATTGTTTTTCACTTCTAGATTTTTAAGGTTTTTTAGGTCTTAGTCAGTATTCTTAGGGATTTCGCCTTATTTCTTACTTAAAGACACACTTAGCTCTCATGCTTTGAGCTCGGTGTCTTGTGGACTTGTGGACTGGGCGAGACCCTAGGGTCCCTCGCCCAGGGAAACTGACCTTAGGCAGGGAACGCGCCATGACATTGGGCCACCCTTCCTGAGGCCCAACTAGCCCATTTGAATAGGAAAGAGGCGCCAAAGCCCAACTCCACCTCTATAAATAAGAGAGAAATATCAATTGTAAGAGACTCTTAGCTCATTTGAATAATAATAGCATTGAAATTCAGTTATACTTTCTCTCTCTAAGCGGTTAGAGTTTCTCTCTCTAAGCATTCTCATAACCTTCCTCATACTTTGGGTGCTACCTTCCTTCTCTATGTTCTAGCACGGAACAATTCGGGACCTCTTTAAAACATGAAATAAAAATCAGTAATAAAGTGTAATAAAATTTGCAAATCACGTGGCCAAGTAGTCGAAAGAGTGTGACCAGGACGAGAATGGTAGTAAATTAGTAGTGAACCGTTGTTTCCCGCCACAAAGTGAACCCTTTAAAAACCACCACCCTCTCCACTTCATTTTCCAATCCATTCTATCATTCCATTCACTCACTCACTCATTTTTCTCATTCTTCATCATCATCATCATCATCATCATCATCATCATCATCATCATCATCATGACTATGAGAGAATGCCCAAACCCAAAGCCATCATCATCATCACCATGTAAATATTCATCTTCATCCCCAAACAGGTACCTAAGACCAGGAGCACTTGCAAAACTCAGGGACTCCAAGGTCTCTACAAGAAGGTGGGCCCACCGCATTTCTCTCTCAGACACACAACAACTTTCACCTTCTTCTTCACCCTCTTCTCCGACAGAATTTGATCAACTGCCACTTAACCAGGATAACGGAATCCCGTGTTTCGCGGTAACCGCTAACCGCCGCCCCCAATGCCTCTCCAGAAAGAAGCTCTTCGTTGTTACCCCTTTCTTCACCACAATCGAAGGGGATGACGCACAACACTTTTAATGATTCTGATGATACCTGCAGATTGTATCAGATTATGATTGATACGAGAAATTCATACATAGTTTAATTTTGTTACGTGGTTCTGAATTTGTTATCAAATTGATTGAAGATCGATGCATAGAGCCCCAAATCAACCACCGAAATAAAATATAAGATAACTTTAATATATAATTCAAATTAATAGATAACTGTCCAAACTGAATTTTTTTGGCATATAAGAAAGATAAATTGCGGTTCAAAAAAATGAAAGATAAATTGCACTCTCCTCCTTCAAGATTTGATCCTAGACCTTTTCCTGCTCAACTCATATGTCTCTAAGCTTTTACCACTTGAACTATCAGCTATAATTCCGGACGTCTTTAAAACATGAAATAAAAATCAATAATAAAATGTAATAAAATTTGCAAATCACGTGGCCAAGTAGTCGAAAGAGTGTGACCATGACGAGAATGGTAGTAAATCAGTAGTGAACCGTTGTTTCCCACCATAAAGTGAACCCTTTAAAAACCACCACCCTCTCCACTTCATTTTCCAATTCATTCTATCATTCCATTCACTCACTCACTCGTTTTTCTCATTCACAATCATCATCATCATGACTATGAGAGAATGCCCAAACACAAAGGAATCATCATCATCACCATGTAAATCTTCATCTTCATCCCCAAATAGGTACTTAAGACCAAGAGCACTTGCAAAACTCAGGGACTCCAAGGTCTCTGCAAGAAGGTGGGCCCACCGCATTTCTCTCTCAGAAACACAACAACTCTCACCGTCGTCACCGTCTTCTCCCACAGAATTTGATCAACTGCCACTTAACCAGGATAACGGAATCCCGTGTTTTGCGGTAACCGCTAACCGCCGCCCCAGTTGCCTCGCCAGAAAGAAGCTCTTCGCCGTGACTCCTTTCTTCACCCCAATCAACGGCGACGACACCGCGCAACACTTCTAGATTCTCGTGACACCTGCAGATTTCATCAATTAATGATGGATATATACGAGAATTTCATATATTAATTTTTGTTACGTGGTTCTGAATTTGTAATCAAATTGATTGAAGATCGATGCATAGAGCCCCATAATTTTGTGATTTAATGGAAGCGTGAAAATTACTAGGCCATTTTGGATGTCTCTATTATATTTGGTTTTGTTCTGATGGGAGCAAGCAAGCAATCTGAATCTGAATTATGAATAAAGCACGGGCAAATAAATGTGCCTCTGAGTTAATTCAATTGTAGGATTTATTAAATTTTCTTTTGGGGGGAGATTTGGTGGAAAGGGGTAGTAGGCTTTTAATACTGCGATGCATGTTGTAATCCTAATTAAACCAAATCAAAAGACTATAGAGAATCAAGGATTAAATTGCAGTTGCAGAAAATCATAAACTTATGCGGTTAAACTTGCAGTTATATGATGCAATTGCAAAAACCATGTGAGAGAAATATCTACTACCAAATGGCCCAATGTGGATGGAACATTCAATGATCACGAACTTGACCTTACTCAAATTTTGATTTTTTTTGCTTATCTCAACACTAGTTATTAACGTACTCAAATTATGATGTGCTGTTAATTAACTGTGGTAGAAACCCTTCCCGGGTTGATAATCTGCTTCAATTAGACGATGTGGAAACTGTTAGCACACATATAGAATTCATTTGGGCTGTGGGGATGCGACACAATCGAATATTATTCAACAAACAATTCAACTTGGTCTATCTGCATGTTCCGCACCAGTTGTTTCCTCTCATATGCACAAGTCCGCAGCAGCAAATCAATTTCTGCAATGCTCGTCGCGAACTGATATGGGAGGAGTCAAGGTAAATTTTGTCACAACCTGTCATTGCAGAAGCAATGTGTTTTCGATGGGCAATTTGCAGGTGTCTTGATCTAGGCTTCACAAATATCATGTTTGAAGCAGAGTCCTAGTCATTATAGCCCTTCATGTTTTTGTGTTTGCAGTGCCTTCTGGTGAAGTACATGCAGAAAACTTTCAGGTTCACTTCTTCTTCTGGTTATTCTTCCTGTATTTCAGTGCACGTCTGCTTTTTATGATGATTTCAACTGTCAATCTAATGTGTTATAATCTTTACACATCACACCATGGGAAATTGAGAATGGACAAGTTACGAAACCTAGACAAATTCATAGCATTGTAGTTAAGTTACAAATATGCCTGCATCATAGACAAGTCTACATGTAGAAGTTGAACATTTTGAAATTCACTTGGTCATTGAGCTTGATTGGGTTTTAAGGATCTGGGTCTATAACTCCAAGAGTAGGATTCGCAAGCTCCCCAGCCTATATGTAATCGGTTAGCTGCCAATCTAAGTGAAGTTCCTCCGAGATTCTTCTATTGAAGAGTTGTAACTTTTTTATCTCAATTTTACTAATTATTTCATAATAGAATAAAACAAGTAAAAATTAGGGGAAAAGGAAAGGGTGGAACTAGAACAAAATATTGCATGATAGCAATTAATGCAAGTTTTAGTTTTAACTGCAGTTTCATAAATTTAGTTGTAACTATTCAAAGTTGATGGTGGAGGTTTTCCTAGAGAATTCATTAGTTGTTTCTCCTTGAGGAAGATTATCAATGAAACAGAACAGAATTCCATGACCTCTTTTGGTGTTAAACTATAAAGGAATTAAACCATGCTATGCTAATTAACTCCATGAAAAATTATTTCGCTCAATTGCAAGCCAATTGGGTCTTAAAGCTATTGAAATTTCATTTCATACATTACCTTACCTCTATTGTGATGAATTAGCACCAGGTTCATGTTCTGTGACCAGGCTTTTGATCAGCTTTAAAATCTCTTCACACCCCCACCCCCATTTCTGTGAATTTCTGAGTTTCTTTTTGTCATGTAAAATTAGGACGAACTCAGTACATTAAGATGCCAGCAGAAAATGAGACACATTTTGTGATGATAGCATAGACATAGGCTCTCCAAGGATTCATTGCATTGAACTCTGCTGCAAAAGTAGACACCCCATCACTCCAAACTCTAGTCCTGCTACAAAAGTATCACAATCCCCGGTTTTGACCTGCATCAAACATTACATTCTCTTCATGACTTCCAAACTCTGATGCAGCCTGTCTTCATTTTTTACATGTGAATTTGGGAAAAAGATCCAGATTATCAAAATGAAATAGGACTAACAGATATATGGGCAAGAACCAAGATATAACTTATAACATATTTAGACAAGCTTCTCTTTATCTCAATCTAAAAAGCCATTCACATGATCAGCTTCTCGTGTCGAACATTATTTTGGCTTTAGAATAAATGCTATAGAAGTGATTTCAAAATATGCACTTAGTTTTTCAGTATAAGTAGATGCAATAGAAGGAGAAATCCTAATACCCAACAGAGTTATATCTATATCATCCAAAATTGTGGCTGCTAGCTAGAGTTATTATAAGGTAGCCAAATATTGTTAGAAGTAGATATAAAACAATTCATGTGTCTTCACTCTTCACCTAATAGGTTAAGCTTTTGGAATAGTTGGAGAGAAAATTGGGTAATGACAAGAATAAAATTGTAGAAACTTGCTGCTTTTAACACACTAGCAAGTGCAGCCATAATACTTTCCCTCCTTTCTGAAACTATATTCTTTATCAACAAGTTTGAACCTATGAGTATGTATTACAAGGCAGCAATTCGATAAAGATACAAAGAGGGATAAACCATATTAGAAGGAAGGTCAAGGTAAAGAATAGTTTCTTCGCCTGTAACACCTGCAACTGTTCGACCAAATAACTTCTGCGGTGTTTATCTTGTAAAGACCTGAATATTAACATTTTCTATAAGAAAAAAGCCTTTGATCTGTTAAGTCCATGAAAACACTAAGGCCTTTCAGTAGTTAGATGTCACTTAATTTTGAGAGATTGTAGAAGAGATCAAAATAAAATTGCATATAATTAAAGTGAATTACTACTGGACCCTTTTCTACATATCATGTTACATATCTCCCAACTGATATGGAAATAGTAGTAGTGTTACAATTAAGTGGGCACTTGGTTGGATTATGAGTTACTATTAATGTTTTCCTTAAAAAAACACATTGTAATAATTCCAAAATTCGAGTTGGTTTAATTGTGTAAAGTCAAGATCTAAGTATATATCATTAGCACTAAACCAAAAATGACACTAATGCAATAAAAGGTTAGGATATTAATTACCTCAAGTATTGCAAAAACTGATGGGTGAAGCAGACATGAAGCGTAGTTCAGTAACTCTGCCAAACCTTTACATTGTTCCTAAAGATAGAAACAGACCAAAACTTGCATATGATGATCATGAGGAAATTTTAACAATCTGAGCAATAAACCAGATATGATTATTTAATACCGACCAAAATCAAAATCATTGACACCATCAAAAAGTGTTAAAGGGATCTCACTGGCTTTGTCTCTTCAGAACCCACTATTATTTCATGGCTTAATTACAACTTTGGTCCCCGACGTTTACCAATGCCACGATTTTGGTCCCCCACCTAATTTAATTACATGGATGGTCCCCGACGTTGTAGGTCGTGTGCAACGTTAGTCCTACCGTTTATTTCTTAATGGAGGAGGCTTACGTGGACGTCTAGTTGGAGAGAAAAAGGAGATCTGAGGAGAGAGGGAAGCACGTGAGTATCACGTGAACTCACGTGAACCTTATATGAACTCATTATACCCAAATCTGAAACCCTAGGGATCTAAATCGCGTTACCTTCTTCGTTCCAGGGAGGTCAGGGGTTTGGGTATAATGGGTTCAGATAAGGGTCACGTGATACTCACGTGCTTCCCTCTCTCCTCATACCTCCTTTCTCTCTCCAACTGGACGTCCACGTAAACCTCCTCCATTAAGAAATAAACGGTAGGACTAACGTTGCACACGGCCTACAACGTCGGGGACCATCCATGTAATTAAATTAGGTGGGGGATCAAAATCGTGGCATTGGTAAACGTCGGGGACCAAAGTTGCAATTAAGCCTTATTTCATTCACTGAAGGAGGGGAATTAAGTGAGATCAGGTTTTAAAGGCCTAACAAAATTAAGCTCCATACTCTGACCTGTGGTCAAATAACAAAGTGAAACTGCTTCTCTCACTGAGCCTTCTACTTAAAATTGCTCGATCACCAATCTCTCCAGCCTCTGAAACACTCTTACCCTGCATCATCATAATCTATTTGATCATAGCTTATATAATTTGATTTTGATATGTTCAATGAATTGAATGACTTCTGAGTGAAGAACCAATTACCCTGCTTAAAGGGACAAAAAACAGAACTGACTCGTAATTTTTTCAGAATTAAAGGTCTATGTAGTGTCAATTTTGGTAGAAAATGTACTTTTATTTTGATTAAAATTTAAAATGAATGTGTAATAATTCTCTTACATGATATTGTGATTGGTCTGTGTAAAATTGTTTTACACCATCACAATTAAACTCATTTTTCATGGAAAATATTCAAATCTAAATACTGTTTAATTCTTGTCAAATGAAAATCAATAATGATATATTCACGACAAACAAACATGAACAATTGAAATTTGAATAAATGAGGACTATGAAGTTGGGCAAGGAAAAGTCACAAAGCATCACTCCAATCAAAATCATTTCAATAAATCCCATGAGTGACAGAATATCATGTTAATTAATCGAAATAGAATCACCAGGTGGTTGGGATACTTGAAAATTGTAGGTTTGATGTGAACGATAAAACCCTAAACCAAACACGACCCACATTTCACAATGAAGAGAAGACTCAGTGAGAGCTTTACCTCGTGCTATTTGTTCAGATTGGTGGTGTTTGTTGTGGCACCGAAAGTCGACAAAGCTAAGTATCATGGAGGAGATGAGGTTTAGGGTTCCCACTCTCACGAACTTGTGGAGGAGGTCGTGGAGGTTGTGTGATGAGAATTTCATGGAGGAAATGAGGCTTAGGGTTCCCAATCTCACGAATTCAAACGGAGGAAGATGAAGCAACTAAGGGCCAGTGATTTCAGGGACGCATTCAACAGCGAAGAGAAAGAAGGGAGTGACACGTGGCTTTCTAGGATGAGGTGAGCTATAAGTAATGCAACTAGGAATCTCATGGAGAGTTCGATCCTGGCTCAAGATGAACGCTGGCGGTTATTGGAATGACACATGGAAAAAATGCTTGAAGAATCATTCTAGTAGCAGAGTGCACCTAAAATTGACACATGAGCAAGTGACTCTCATAACTCATACTCTTTTCTAATCTGTATTGATAATTTATATTGATTAAAATCCTCTTCATAGGTATTGGCATAAAGCATTTCATTTTTTTCCTTAGAATTCTTGAATTTCAAAAATAGTAAATACTTTGGAAAATATGGAAAAAACTAAAAATAACAAAAATTCAGCAACTAAAGGGGTTTAGCACTTCCTCCCTGTCAGCAAAACTGTCTCTGAGTCTTTGGAGTGTTGAAGATTTCGTGTGTTTAGCACCTCACTCTAACCGCTTCTCCTGCCGGCGCCTCTTTAAGAAGAATCCTTACATTTTGGGCCTCACTGCTGTCGCTAGCATTGGTGGACTCTTCTTTGGCTACGACACAGGTACCTACTTCTGCTTCTACTTCTATTTCTACATCAATGGGAAATGCCAAATTTTGCTTTGTTTTACGATCATATGCTATGCTATTTCTTAAGCTGACACTTTCTTTAATTTCAGGAGCCTTCTGTATATCAAAGATGATTTTGAGGAGTTCAGAGACATTTATTTGCTACAGGTACTTACAATATCCCCCCACCCCCCCTCCTTTCAATCTTAACAATGTGCTTTATTTTAATCAGTGTATTCAAAGGAAGTACTTTTCATTTTTGATATGGTCACTCACTGGCTTATGAAAAGGAGGATCAGGATGATGATGTGGTGTTGTCACTAGCAGTAATTGATTATGATTTTCTACTGGGCTAGTGGGTTATTGCAGTTATGATTGCAAACTGAGATTTCAGCTTTAATTTCTAGTTGCTCCTGCAACTATATGTCTGTTTCCTAGCTTACCTTTTAGGAAGTAGGTGTGAGATCTTTTGCATTAAGAGAGCCGGAAATATACCACCAAGCGCGTTGATCATTTGATTGATGTTGTCCTAGTTAAAGCAGAGGTCCAGAGTTCGAGTCTATGTGACAACAGGATAGGAAAAGTTTTGCCGCATATAGTGGTCCTACTCAACTCGAATATGATCGAGAGAGCCATAAATATAATTACCTATTTGCAATAGACAAAATTAATAGATTAGATATTCTGCTCACATGATATGGTTATTGGTTATTGCCATCTCCACTACCCTTTGTTTCATTCTCATTCTTCTCAGTTGCAATGCCACTGAAGCAAGTTGCAACTTGTTTATCCTTCCACAGAAGCAATCACGTCTCCATAGAGCAATGATCTAACTTGTACTCTGAAGTTCTAACTTGTTATGGTCCTATAACCTTTTCTCTGCAGCATGTGAGACACATGCTTCCCATCATTTAAAATATGGTAACTTGAATCAAGAAAACTAAGAGCAAAGGATATATTACCAGATTAAGGCAACAATTAACCAGTCACATTTGCATATATAAACTTAAGTTCAATGATTGATGATTTTATTAATTTACCCTTTTAGGAATAGCTTTAACTTTTTACTGTTAGCTGTTAGTAGTTACAGTTATTCTGTTATTGTTAGTAGCAGGTTAATTTGTTAGGCTGTTAGAGCTGGTTCATTAGAAATTAATGCACATGTAAATTATGGTTTGTGTAGGTGTAAATTCATTTGACATTTCGCTGATCATTTCAGCTTGTATATAAACTCATCACTGATTTTAATTTTAGTATGTAAGATTTCAGAATCACATTCAAACAAATGTGTTCTTCCCTTTCTCGGATCTCTCTCTTCTTCCTCACAATGTCAGCAAGTTATTTTCCTATGATGGTATCAAAGCTCCTTTAAATTTGCAGGTCTGCAATCCGAAATTTATCTTTATGAGAGAAACAGTCTTTCAGATCTTTCCAAATTGAGAAAAGATTAAAAGTACCGAACGAATGTAACAAGAATCAGTATCTTGTTTTCTGCCAAACCCGTAAATGGTTATTAGTCCCTCTATTTTAACTGTTTCTTACATTTCGTTTCGGTCTATTTAGCAACTCTCTTCCAAATTTCTGAAGAAGGTCCATCCATAGTGTTGATTGGGCAATTGTTGGAGTCATGGATCTTTGAAGCCATGCCATCACCATTGTATTCCATCACTGCCACACTGGAATCAGTGCTCGCGGGAGAAGGTAAGCTTCCATCAATAAAGGCGGTTTTGTTCTTCGAAACAGTGTCATTCGCATGGAACTGATCATACATGATAGTTTTTCTCATTTAATTGAGGTTATGCTAGAACAAATGCTGGATTTTCAGCATTATAGAGGTAGTAAGTATTAACAAGGTAATCCTGATACTGATTTGCCATTCTTTTTTTTTTCCCTAAAGAACAACCAATATATTAGATGTGAAAAGACTTGAGACCAGCATCTCAAGTAGGCAGGGAAAAAAGAAAGAAAGAAAAGGATCAAGAGGATCTCGATCCGAAAAGGGCACTAAGCGGGATCACCCTGATTTACCATTCTTGAATCAAAGAATCAAATAAAAGGAACATAAATTGAAGAAAAAGGGCAAGTATCGAAGAAGATGAACAAGAAGATTGAAGCATACTAAAATAGATAAATATACACTGTCGGCGTAAAACAGTTTTACACTGACAACCAATCACAACATGCCACGTAGGAGAAATAATAACTTTTGTTTTAAAGTTTAATTAAAACAAATCTATATTTGATGATGTGGTGGAATTCAATTTGTATAAAACAAATGTATATTTGATGATGTGCACACTCATTTAATTTTTTTTTTTTAACAAATAGATAGATATTCAATCAAAACAAATTTCAAAATTCTCATTTTTAATCACATTTAAATTTATTTAATCAATCAAAATTATATTAATTACATTTTCAAATAACTATTCAATTAGTTTTTTAAAAAAAAATAACTATTCAATTCATATTTAATTTTCTTTCATTAACTAACATTAGATAAATTAAGATATTTATAAATAATTATTGAATTAAATCTCCATCAGTGAGATTATCTTTTAAAAATTTAGGGTCAAACTCTCAACCGTATTTTGAAAGGTTGCTCCTCAGCCCTATTTCAGACTCGTATATATTCTGTGCCTCCTACTCACAGTCACAGGTTCAGTTTCTCTTCGCAAAACCATGAAAACTGGTCATGCTGATCCCGTTCTCCCTCCGGAACTCTTAATGGAAATCCTATCATGGCTTTCGGTGAAGAATCTCATGCGGCTGAGGTGCGTTTCCAAGTCATGGAAATCACTCATCTCTGATGACAAAGCCTTCACAAAACTTCACCTCAAGAAGTCGCCTGAAAACACCCACGTCCTCCTCTCCTTTGAAGACGTCGTCCTCGACCGCAGCTACATCGTTTCTTTCCCCGTAGGTCGTTTTCTCGACAAGCTGTATTCAGTGACCTATGAAAACTGTTACTGCCTTTGGAAATCCACTATGGTCGTTGGCTCGTGCAACGGCTTGGTCTGCTTGTGCGGTTATTTATGTGTTGGCGGAGTCCAACAATTCTTTGTTAGGCTATGGAACCCGACCACGCACCTCAAGTCTGAGATGTCACCAACCCTTCCTAGGGACATAAGTCACATGCGAACTTGGGTGTTTGACCCGTGGGATAAGGTGAACCGCGGTTTCGGCTATGATGAATCACGTGACACTTACAAGGCTGTGATGGCTCTTTGCCATAGTATAGAGCCCGAGCCCAAAATGGAAACAACTGTTTACTGCATGGGTGATAGTTGTTGGAGAAAGATTTCGAGCAGCCCTAGTTCCTCGGTTTTGCTACAGCAATTCGATGGTCAGTTTGTAGGTGGCTGTGTTAACTGGTTAGCACTTGACAACTTGAATGGTCCAAACTATGAGTGGCAAAGTGTTACTCTAGACCAGTTGGTGATTGTTTGCTTTCACATGCGTGAGGAGGCATATACGTATTTGTCATTACCGGAGGGTGTTAGTCTCTGAAGCATGGGTACGTGATGTTGGGCCGCGTACCCGTACCGGGTACGTACCCGGTACGAATACGCTACGGGTACGCGTACGGTACGTACCCGGTGCGTACCCGTTTCACAAAAAAAAAAAAATTCCAGGCCAAAACGACGTCGTTTTGGCCATTAAAAAAAAAAAAAAAAACCCAAAACACGTGAAAACTGAAAACGCAGAAAAAGAAACAGAACCTAGAAGAGGTTCAAGGGTTCACGAACGGAACCAGAGAAGGAAACCAGCGCCGCCCGTCCTCTCCTCCGCCGTCCTCTCCAGCGTGCGCCGCCTCTCCACCGCCGGCCACCACCGCAGGTACCCGCGCTCCTCCACATCATTTTTATGTTGCTTTTTTCCTTTCATTTGTTCTTCCTCTGCTTTGTTGAATTTGGTTGAATGGTTGATGCCTTGGGTCAATTTTGATTCTGTATATTGCTTGCATAGTGGTTGAAGCTTGTCTATTTTTTGGTGGGTCTTGCATACAAGCATTTTTCTGTTTAGAAAGTTCCATTTTGTGCAAGTTTTTAAAGCTTGATTGGATAAATTGGATTCCCTTGTTCTTTTTTTTGCATAATTTATTTATATTTAAATATTATGTATAAAAAAATATATATATATCTAACGTACCCGTACCCCCATTTTTTCAAAAATCGCGTACCGCGTACCCAATACCGTACCCGTACCGGGTACCGTACCCGTACCCGTGCAACACAGGTGTTAGTGAGGTGCCTTTTGTTGAGCCACAACTTGGGATTTTAGGGAATCACTTGTGCCTTTTTCATGACCATAAGGAAACTCATTTAATTGTGTGGCAGATGAGAGAGTATGGAGTTCAAGAGTCTTGGACTCAGTTGGTGAATGTCAGTTATGACCATCTTGAATGTGATGTCTTTTTAATTAATCCATTGCCGATGTGCTTGACTGAAGATGGTAACAACCTGCTGTTCGCAAACAGTCAGGATTTGAAGATCATCAAGTATAACCTAAGAGATAATAGTGTGGAATATATTAAACTTCCCGACAACAAATTTTGGTTAGGTGCCAATTATTATGTGAAGAGTTTGGTTTCACCTTTTAAAGATTGAACTCATTTTTATGACAATTTGTACAATTTATGTTGAATTATATTAGTGATAATTATTGTTGGTGGTTCTTTAGCTTGACTAATTATTCCATTGGCGGTTGCTAATCAATAATATTGTTTCTTCCCCATTCAATGGGAAGTGGGAAAGAAAGTATATTGAATAGACAAAGGGAAAAAATTAGAGCAGGTCACATATGTGATGGGTGATGTAATTGAATAAAAAAATTATGGTGAGAAGTCTCATACTAATTAGGGATATGGTCAATTAAGTCCATATATAGGGTAAGCAACCCTCACCTTTTAATCCTGCATCTGTCCCTTGGTATGTGAGACTCTCAGTTGAATTAGAGGGTAATTCAGGTTGAAAAAAAGAAGAAGAGAGATTCCAAGTCTTGAGCCTTTTCTGCAATCTCTTTTAGTAGTTCTGTTATGGTGCTATTTCTGCAGACATTTAAGAGAAACACAGATGAGGAAGATGCTGCTGATTTCCATAGCAAATGCTGCTATCAATATAATTGAAAAATGGGACACAACACACACAACCTAACCTCACTACAAAATGGAATTTGGGGTATTATTTCCTCAGGTTGCTGCAGTGGTGGTGGTTGTGGAGATGGAGGTTGATCTCAACTGCAGTTCACAGGAGCAAAGAGTGTTAAAGTGGACAGAATTCAAAGTTTTCATCCCCAACCAAACTTTTGAGGGGTTATGTCACATAAAATATAATGTATGAAAATTTAAAGGAAAATGCTGAACGTTAAACTAATTTAAGCCTTTGGATGATTGAATTAATGGATATAAATGTGCTGGACGGTCTGGAGATTACTGATGTTTAAAATGGATGAAAAAATAAGGGGTTATTTTTATTTTTCCCAAAATAAATTTTTTCTCACTAGATTGTTACTGCGCTCCTGTTTATATTGCAGAATTGTCACCATCAGAAATAAAGGGAAGCTTAGTAAGCACTAATCTGCTTATGATCACTGGAGGACAGTTTCTTTCTTATCTCATAAATCTTGCTTTTACACAGGTCAATTTTCCATTCTTTGCACTAAATATATCTTGTTTTCTAAATTACATAGACCTCTTATTTGAAATGGTAAAGTTCAGCTTCTCCCCTGTGGTTTGGCATCTTATTCTTGTTGAACCTTGTGATGTTAACCTTTTTTCACTCTTCATTTCACTTCACTCTATTCTCACATATCTAGTGTATATTTTTCTTGCCCCCTCATGATTTAGCATGTTTTCATTGCTCTGCCTTGCAGTGTGAACTTTATTACTCTTCATTTCAATTAGCTTCAATTTCATATAACAATTGTCTCTTTTTCTTTCCCCCATCCATGTTTCTTATGGAATCAATAGATGAACATCTCTTGCTGCCTAAATATACAGAAAAAAGGGCAAAATAATGCATAGTTAAATATGGGGGAAGTGTTTACCTCAAAATATTATGTTCCCTTTTCAAGGTCAAGGGTGTTATTCCACTGATCCCACATTCTTAACCAAGCAAGGTCCCCGGAACATAGCCATCGATGCCGGGAGTTTCTGGTTTGCCAGCAGTAGTTTAGTTTTACCTCACGCTCTTTATAAAGGTCACAGAATTTTCATGTTACCATCAAAATCTATTTTCCTTAGTATAATTGTTTCCTTCTTGTTCAGAATAGGGAAGATGAAGCCATTGCCGTGCTCGCTAGTATCTAAGACTTTGTTGTTTAGAGCATGAAGTTGCCTCAGTTACAACTCAGTTAGAGCAAGACCCCCAAAAAAGGATGATATCAGATATTGGGATGTTTTTCAATCCAAAGAAATCAGACTTGCATTCTTGCTGGACAGGTAAGAAAAAGTTAATTTTGGGATCTTTGCTGTTAAAGGATTGATTTGCATAAATTTTGTTTTCCTAAACAAACCATGGTGGCATTTCAATGAATTGAATGAGAAAGAGATTTGAAGAGAAAAATTATATTTTCTTTCATTTGCAGGCCAATATTGAGTAATGAATGAAGTACTTTCATGAAGTTATGTAGTGAGTAATCATGTTTTTCAAAAAAAAAAAATGTAGTGAGTAATCATGGTATTCTTATTGATGTTAGTTTCTAGTTGAATTATGTTTGTAAAGATAGACATGTTAATTAGACATATATCAACTTGTATAATTTATAAATGATTTACATTGAATATGAATATGAGATGGTGATGATCCGTATGTTTAAGTTATTTTTCTAGCTTATTTTTATGCATTTTAATATATTATTTAGATTATTTTGGTCATTTTAGGTCACTTTATGATTATTCCATGCATTTTACTATTTTCATGTGGTTTTTAGTATTTTTCGATAATTTATGATTTTTATTTATATTTTATTAGGATTTAAGTTATTTTATTTATTTTATTTTTAGTTGATAAGTTTTATTTAGAATTAGTATTTTGTTTTGTTTTATTTAGTATTTTTGAAATATTAAAGGAAGTTGATCCAGTGCTGATGGTCTATGAGAATTACGGCGCACATGCGGAAATCGGACAACTATTGTTTTGTCTTTGCCACGTGGCACAATCCCATTTGGGTTCCACCGCAAGAATGCTACGCGCAATGCGGTGTACATTTTCCCTTATAAGGTTCGTACCAATCGCTAGCTAACACATGACATAAAATTTAGATAAGTTTTTTTTGGGTTATGTGAGAAGGGGATCACATGATATTAAAGAAAAGAAACACAAAGAGATTTAAAGGTTTCATGGTACCACTTTCAAAAAAAAAAAGGTTTCATGGTACCACCAAAACTCTCCTTCATCACCACCCGCTAGTGCCGGCGTCGTCGTTACCACCACCACCTCCACCGGGAGTTGCCTACACCAGCACTGCCACCTCTATGGGAGCAACCATCACCATGATCGTAACTATTTGCATTTGTTTGTTACAAAAGAAATTCGGTTAGTATGGGAAAATAAAACAAAAAAGAAAAGAAAATGAAGGAATATGAGAAATTAATTTGGGGACGAGCACAAGCACAAAGAAGCAACACTACCACGACGCAGTCACAACCTTCACACTCACCCAAGCTTATGCTATGGCTTATCCTCTTCGTTTCTCTCTTGTACTTTCTACACTTTCAACCTATGCATGCTCTCTCCTCATATCTGGGTTTCTATCAGCAGATCTAGGTGGTGGATGAACTCAGATCAAGAAATCTGGATGATGGTGGTGGAAGGAGCAAGGAGGGGAAAATTGAAAAAATGAGGATATTTTCGTCTTATCACTGAAAAAATGAAATTGGGCCACTTGGTCCATTTTCAAATAATCCCACGGTAGGCGCAGTCAGATTTAAAAAGAAAGAAAACGAAAGAGGAATCGGAGATATATTAAGAAGATTGCAACAACATGATTAGAAGGATGTATTGGAAGAATGATTGCAGCGTGGAATGTTCTGGGAGTCGACAAGATCGGCCACTCCCCACCCGACATTGAAAGGACGACCACGTCCTCTTCTGGGAGACGTTCCAGCCAATCGCCCCCGGGTTGATCACGTTGTCTCCTCACCCGATAAATTATAGGGACGATCAAACCTAACCAGCCAACTAAGTAATTATGGACCAATAACCAAGGAAAAGGCACGAAGCTCGAGGATGTCATAAGCACTCATGATCGCCTCGAACCGCGCAACCCCTAGCTCTATAAAAGCCAAGGCTTGGAGAACTTAAGGTACACATTAAATCTATCACATTTCTCAATCCCTTAACCCCACGTCCTAACTTGAGCGTTTGAGTGTCATCGCAGGGACCCCTCTCGGGCACGACGAACAACGGAGCACCGTCAGGACCATCATCTCGCAAACCCCCTCGCCGCAGTTTCGCCGCTCCCCTCTCTCCCTACCCCTTCCGGGTAGTCTTGGTCGTTTTCCCCGATCAATTGGCATCGTCGAGTGCGGATTGAATGAAGACAAAATCCCCCTGCGCGTCTCAACGATTCGGAGGGGGAAGACATGAGGATAAAATCTCTCCCGAGTGTCTTAATGCTCGGCGAGAGCGGATCTGATGAAGACAAAATCCCCCTGAGCATATCAATGTTTGGCAGGGGAGGAAATGAAGATAAAATCCCCCCCGAGTGTCTCATCGCTCGGTGAGAGCGGATTGGATGAAGACAAAATCCCCCTGAGCGTCTCAATGTTTGGCGGGGGAGGAAATGAAGATAAAAACCCCCCGAGTGTCTCATCGCTCGGTGAGAGCGGATTGGATTAAGACAGAATCCCCCAGAGCGTCTCAACGTTTGGCGGGGGAGGAAATGAAGATAAAATCCACGCCAAGTATGTCAACGCTCGGAGGGAGATGAGAGGAAGACAAATCCCCTTGGAGTGCCTTAATGCTCGGCGAGAATGGATATAAAGACAAATTTTCAAGTGTTCAAACACTTACTTGAGGACGAGCATAACCCCAGAAAATTTGAGCGCGTGAACGCCTTGTCGAGTGGATGAAAGGAACCAAGAAGGAGAAGACAACGAAGACAAAGAAAAGATAGGGAGAATCCTCGAAGAACTTAACCACTCGCACATGCGCTTGTCACCTATTGCGTGGGGACCAAGTCGGAACCCTCGGGACCAGGTCGAGGCTCCAGGCCACCCGCACTTGTCCCGTCACGGCACACCCTGCAACCCGTCCAGGAACCTGATTTCTTGCCCGTCCTTCGAGAGCCACGACGCCAGAACTTTAGTTCAAGCTCCACTATCCTAGTGGACCAGAACTAGGGGACTACTGTTCTGGGAATCGGTAAGATCGCCCATTCCCCACCCAAACCAAGATGGGACGATCACCCTCTTAGTTCAAGCTCCACTATCCTAGTGGGCCAGAACTATGGGACTACTGTTTTGGGAGTCGGCAAGATCGGCCACTCCCCACCCGACCATGATAGGACGACCACGTCCTCGTCTAGGAGACGTTCCAGCCAATTGCCCCCGGGTTGATCACGTTGTCTCGTCACCTGATAAATTATAGGGACGATCAAACCCAACCGGCCAACCAAGTAATTATAGACCAACAACCAAGGAAAATGCACGAAGCTCGAGGATGTCCTAAGCACTCATGATCGCCTCGAAACGCGCAACCCCAAGCTTTATAAAAGCCAATGCTTGGAGAACTTAAGGTACACATTAAATCTATCACATTTCTCAGTCTCTTAACCCACGTCCTAACTTGAGCGTTTCAGTGCCATCGCAGGGACCCCTCTCGGGCACGACAAACAACGGAGCACCGTCAGGACCATCATCTCGCCACCCCCTTCGCCGCAGTTTCGCCGCTCCCCTCTCTCCCTACCCCTTCCCGGGTAGTCTTGGTCGTTTTCCCCGATCATGGAACAAGAGGAGGAACGACGTGTTAGAAAAAGAGAAACGACGTTTATATATGGGAGAGGAACAACTTCGATTCACCATTGAAACTATGTGTTGAACTAGTTTCAGTTGTGATTATGAATTCTCTTTTTAGTTATAAATCTCTCCTCTGTTTTGATTGAAATCTTTCTATTACAATAGTTTGTCATGTTATTTTTTATTCAATTGGGAAATCGGTAGAATTTAAGAATTTGGGGAGAAATTGAACAAGGGTCAATTCAATTTAGACAAACATAAGTAATTTGTTACCCTTATCCCTAAGGTGCAAAGATCCCTAAAACTAGATCAATGAAATCAATGGTGAATTAAAGTTGTTCTTCCTCTCCCCTTTACAAATTTCTCCTCTTTTTTTATGTCGCTACTCTCAGCAACCGTTCTTCCAATATATCCTTCTAATCATGTTGGTGCAATCTTCTTAATATATCTCCAATTCTCCTTCTGTTTTCTTTCTTTTTAAATATCCATATCCATATATTTTTTCTTTTAATATCACGTGATTCTCACATGAGCCAAAAAAAAAAAACCTTATCTAATACTTCAGCCACGTGTCAGCTAGCGATCAGTACAGACCTTATAAAGAGAAATGCACACCACATCACGCGTAGCATTCTTGCGATGGAACCCAAGAGTGATCATGCCATGTAGTAGAGACGGACACATCAGTCTTCCAATTTACGTGTGTGTCTCGTAGTTCATGTAGATCATCAGCACTAGATCAATTCCATTTATTATACCGGAAAAAAATCAACTCCATTTATTATACCGAAAAAAAAAAACTAACAAAATAAAATACTAAAAAGAAACTAATTCTGAATAAAACTTATCAACTAAAATTAAAATAACTTAAATCCTAATAAAATCTAAATAAAAATCATAAAAATATAGAAAATTACTAAAACCGACATGAAAATATTAAAATGCATGGAATAATTATAAAGTGACCTAAAATGACCAAACTACTCTAAATAATATATTAAAAGGCATAAAAATATAGACTAGAAAAATAACTTAGACACCCGGGTCATCACACTCTTATAATCAGTGACAACTTGATCTTAAGCGGAAACTTATTAAAACTTGTCTTCAAGCACAAAATAAATAAATTCTAAATCACATATCTACACATTCAAAACATAGGATACATATCCAACAAAGATAGATCAATTCATGAGCATACTAGTTAAGAGAAAGAAGGAATTCAGTTCAAAGAAAATGAAACCAATAGGATCGGATTATGAGACCCAAATTTCACATCAAAACTCACAACAACAATTATTTAGTGCATCTGACAGTATAAACACTATGTTTCGGTTATGATAACCAATCAAATTAAGGTCAGACGGTCTCATGCTATGCAACAAGAAAAAGATTCACACAGGTTGTAACTTGGTCAAGGTGTAACTTCAAGTAGGAGAAGAAAAAGATAACACAAGGCTACACACATAGACAGTTAAATGATTTATTTCTTCTTTCAATTGATCAGAGCATTCATTTAAAACACTCAAGGTTTTTTCTCTCTTCTCTCCTCTTTTAATTTGCAAACTTTATTTTTTTCTCATTTTTTTCTTTTTACACTGTCTCTCTTCTTTTTCTATCACATCACTCATCACTTCTTTCATTTCTCTAGCTTCGATTCATGTCTCTCTCTAAATGTAAGTGTTCCTAAGTGTAGATAGAGTGTAAACACAAAAATTTTCTAATGGAAAGGTGACCGTTGTTGCCACGTGTTACATCATAAGCCTGCAGACTTGATGTAATTAATATGTGGAGGTGTACAAAGGATGAAAGAAAGAACCTGGATTAAACTTGCACCCATGTATTAGGAAAAGAATAATATTCCATTCTTTTCATGCATACCTTTTGTTGCTTCAATTCACTTACCTTCTTTCCGCACGTATTCCTTAATTCCCTATGCGGCGCTTCTTTTATATTCTCAGCGCTGCTGTCACTTTCTTCCTCATGTATCCTCCTATTCCCTTCTTGACCAAAAAAACAGGCACGGATCCAATATGGCGTTGCATCTTCAATTTCTTTTAACAATTTCTTTGGTTCTTGCCATAATCTTATCAGGTAATAAGTAATATTTTGTCTAAGTGGTTTTTTTTACACATACACAGCATAATTTGCACTAGCCTTGTCTTATAGCTCGTTTTTAATTGTAGCCATATTGTGATAAATGCGCGCTTTAACTAGTTAATTGCTTATATCTTCAGACTTACTCAACCATCATAACTCCATAATTCATATGGTTTTAATATAATTAGAGGAGTCAGGTTCAATCTCTGATATAGGCTAGCTAAATCTCAAATAATTTTGCAAGCATTTTTTCTTTGGATAAAGTATGGTTTTAGCATCAGCAAAAATCAGATTATCTAGATGACCCATGAGGTTACTAGCTCATGAGGTTACTTAACCTCATCCTAGTGGATATGTGTGATATTATAGAGTTCTAACTGATTCACACTCTTTCTTTCATCGCATTTCCACATAATGTTTGTTTTTACATCTCTATTTTTTAATCACATTATTTGTTATATTTTTTCTCTCATTTTTTCCTCTCTTAGTGTAGATGTGATTGTATATCATAAATGTTGTCTAGTACTGATTTTTATATGGAATTTTCTTGGTGGTACCTCTTAAAGTAGAGGGGTTTCAGTATCCTTCCAAGTTCCAACTAATTAAAACTATAATTTTTGTCTTATGTGCTATGTATTTTTAACTTAATTTTGTAATTTGCTATAGCCTGATTAAATAGCTTAGTTGGAACTAACAAAACTCTATGCTTTTAGAAGTTACTGGAGTAATGCCTTACATATTTGTTACATCTGTATGACAATGTCCTTTTTACAAGGATAAAAAGTAAATATAATGATATAGAATAACAAATTTTGAAAATTAAAGACTTTTTACATGCTTTAAAAAAAGACTTTTTACATGAATAAAAATATACTTTACCATTTTTATTTCTTTATACCAAGTGCATAAAGTTTTGTTTTGTGTTTCATTCTGCTGATGAGGACAGGGCAAAGAACCTGCGAGGGTGCCAGAGTTTTCACCATAGTAAACTACTGCAAGGAGACATTGTGGCCAGCGGTGATGCCAGGGGACAACTTCAACGGCGGAGGTTTCGTCCTAAAACCGGGGCAATCCGCCGTGTACACCGCTCCGGTCAGCTGGAGCGGTCGTATATGGGCACGAACCGGTTGCAACTTTGACAAAGATGGAAACGGTTCGTGCCAGACCGGTTCATGCGGCTCAACTCTAAAATGCTCCGGCGCCTCCGGAAAAACCCCAGCATCGCTAGCAGAGTTCACGCTAGCTCAGCCGGATTTCTACGATGTTAGCCTCGTTGATGGCTTCAATGTGCCGATTTCCATTAAGCCGATGAACGGGAAGGGGAACTGCAGCACCGCGGGGTGTGATTCTGACCTCAGGTTGACCTGTCCAAAAGAGCTTTCTGTTAAGGCTAACGGCAAGACGGTTGGGTGCCGAAGCGCGTGTGATGTGTTTGATCAGGATGAATATTGTTGCAGAGGGAATTATGGGAACCCATCTACTTGTCAACCCACGTTTTATTCCAAGAAGTTTAAGGAGGCTTGCCCAACTTCATATAGTTATGCTTATGATGATCCAACTAGTATTTTCACTTGCTCTGGGACTGACTATGTCATAGCCTTCTGTGCTTCCAGGTTTGTGCCTCAGAGTCATGTTTTTTTGGGTACAATAGGCTATATATACAAAATTCACTTTAGTATGAGAAATTTTAAGATGAGAGTATTTATTTCATGAAAAATGTTTTGTAGACCCTAGAGGTAGACAACTAGCTAGAATGATATAGAAAGAAAAGAGAAAATAATATAATGAATGCGATGTGATAAAAATGAGGTAGAGAAAACAAAATTAAGTGTCTTAGGGATGTCTGAATGGTTACTAGTCTATATATCATAATTGTAGTATTTTGTTTAACCTTTGCTGAAATATGAGAAAATCGTAACTTGTTAAAATACTCATCAATCAATTAGATTTTAAAAGTGTTAGAAATTGATTGACTTAACTCATTTAAAATTTTATGGCTTAATTGCATTTTTGGTCCCCCAACTTTGGCCTTCTTGTGAAAATCATCCCCGAACATCAAAATTAGCAAAAACCATCCTCAACGTTTACACTCCGTTGCAAAACTGGTCTGCCGTTACACTTCTGTTAGAAAACTAACGTTTTCTGGGTAAAAAATAATAAAATAATAAAAAACACCTGAACTTCATCATCTTCATCTCTTTCTTCATCTTCTTCATACCTTCAAACCCAGAATTCCAGAAAAAAAAACAAAAAAAAATCCAGATTCAAGAATCTCATAACAAATTAACAATTAATCAAGCATAAATATCAGAAGTACACACTCAAGGCCATATGAAAAAACATTTGAGGATGATCAATGACAATGTTTGTTTCTATAACATAACTCAATATAACCTCATCTATAACCTCCTCTGTGTAATTACTAAAATTAGCCCCTGTAACCTCTGTGTATTTCAACTCATCCTCACTGATCTTTTCATCAACCTAGCAACAAACCTGCAAAATCAAAAGGCACAAACACCAATTTACCAAACCATCTTCTAGATCAAAAGGCATCAATTCTTTTCCATAATAGAAAATGCAATATCAATATTTAACCTTCAGTAATTCCATGCGTGAAAATTCTGAGGATCAGCCTTCTGAAAACCATTTAGAAGGCGCAATTCGTTGTCCATGGACGAATGCCCCTTGCTGAGCACCCATTTTCTATGACGCCAGGCACCATAAGACTTGAAATTCTTCCTCAACGCACTC
Source organism: Lotus japonicus (assembly GCF_012489685.1). Classification (NCBI taxonomy): domain Eukaryota; kingdom Viridiplantae; phylum Streptophyta; class Magnoliopsida; order Fabales; family Fabaceae; genus Lotus; species Lotus japonicus. The sequence continues at coordinate 26,709,011 of NC_080041.1, read as the reverse complement.
TCAACCTGAAAAACCGAAACGGAAATTCATCATCTGCACTGTTATTGATAATTCAAATCAATAAACTGAAAGAAAAAACGCACCACTCTGAGTTCCTCATCAAAAAGAGATTGACGATCGGAATCGGAATCGGAGTGAGTGAGGGAGTGTTGAACGACGAGCTTTCAGTAATTCCAAGCGGTGCGTTTTTGCTAACATAAGAACCCTGAAATCAGCAAACCCTGAAACCCAAGAACCCCTAAAACCCCAACTTAGAAAACCCAAATCAGAGCTTCCATAGCCACCCATTTATGTGTATGAACGAAAAGGTTTGAACTTTTCGATTTGGGGTTCAAGCTTTAAGGAAAGGTTCAAGCTTTACAAGATGGAAGAGAGCATACTGGTGCGGTGGAAGACAAAGGAGGTGCCGACCCAAATCGACGATGATCGATCCTTCTTCTTCTTTGGGTTGTTGTGGGGGTGGGTTTCTGGGTTTTTGGGGGTGGGGGTTGGTTTTTGGGATTTTGGTGGGTTCTTGGGTATATGAAGATGAACTTCATCATGAAGAAGATAATGAAGAATGTTTGAAGAAAGAGATGAAGATGATGAAGTTCATGTGTTTTTTATTATTTTATTATTTTTTACTCAGAAAACGTTAGTTTTCAGACATAAGTGTAACGACAGACCAGTTTTGCAACGGAGTGTAAACGTTGAGGATGGTTTTTGCTAATTTTGAAGTTTGGGGACGATTTTCGCAAGAAGGCCAAAGTTGGGGGACCAAAAGTGCAATTAAGCCAAATTTTATTGGTAGATTGTATAAAAGCTTTTTACACTATGAATGTATTAATCAAATTAAATTCTACAAATATCTTATTTAGCTGCGAAAGCAAGTTAAACCCGACTCGTGAACTTCATCGAACCGACCTATAGTGAAAATATTGATTTGGATTGTATAATTGGTTTAATATTCTTGTAAAGAATAATATAATGAAACTAAAATTTAATCAATGTTGAGTATATATATCTAGTTTGGATAAAAAAAATGAAACATTATCAATCCAACCCAATTAAGGTGTTACTTTTATTTTTTTATATTTTTCTTTAAAGTTTACATTTTAAAATGATTTTTAATATTCTCAAAATATTGTTTTTTCTAATTGTTTAAATTATTTGGTTGGAGTGTTATGTTTTACTAACTGAGTATATAATGAAAAGGAAAAAGATGCAGATGATTTCAATTAATCTGGCCACTTAAGGCTATGGTTTTGTTTGGTTTTTCGCACAAGACAACATGTGAAGCAATATTTATTGAACAAGCTCTCTATTTTTTGGATTTCAGGAAAAAACAAGTATGCAGTTACCATGATAACAAGCTTCACTGCAGTGGGTCACAAGGCTTGAAGTCATTGATTGGAAGCTGGTGGATCATGATGATAACAATGTTTTCGGCGCTTATTAGTTTGTGGAGTGGAATCTTGGTACCCTGCTAAATTAAAGTCGATCATAGATGAGACTCATGAGTCATGAGAGAGTGAAATTCATTTTTAATTTAGTGAATTTGTATAAAGTTCATTGAACCAGTTTTTTCATTTCTTTTTTCTGTAAGGATATGTGCCAGCGGGGTCGGGGTCTATAAATAGTGGGTAATTCTGTTTTCACGCATACAGAAGCTGTTATTTTAATAAAAGCAAATGATTTGTATTCTATTCTTTCAATTCACGGAAAATGGTGATGTGTGTACACGAGGTTATTCTTATTGATCTATCTTCTATTGTTTTCCTGCTAGCGAGAAGGGTTAACTATGTATTTTGTCACTGTGAAATAGGCTGATTACTTTTTTCTATATGCAAATGTTAGTTGGCAGAAATCATGAAAGAGATGTATTGTTAGAAGTCTCAATAACGGATCAAAAAAAAAAGGTGATAAAAAAGCATCGCAAAGGACAATTATATATGGGTGATAAATATCTTTTCCAAGAACAATGCAATTAGACATCCAATACTTAAATTTGAGACCTCTAATTAAATTAACCATATTAAACCCAGCAGTGTCGTGTACAGACATTTTGGGGTCTTAGGCGAAATGTTAAAGGGACATTTTTTTTAGAGAATTTTTAAGAAACTTCACATAAAATATTAATTTTTATATTAACCTTCTAGTTTTTTAGAAGCAAAATAATTTATCAGAGTTTTATAATCAAGTCATTCTAACATTTCACTTGAGTAAATTAAGGGAAAATTAATACTCTTTTTTTGAGAGAAGAAATCTCTTAATTTTCTAAGCGTAGTGTTGTTGAAGATGATTAATATTCTGACTCAAATAGTGGTGAAAATTAATTCTTTTTTGGGGAAATAGGAATTTTATAATTTTTTATGAAAGATTTGTTATTTTTTAAATAAGATTAGATACTTTTTTATGTAACAAAAAAGATTGAGTAATTTAAAAAAAAATGATATATTGGTCTAACTTCCTTTTGTAGTTAGCTAATATTTAGGAAATAAATAATTCTGATTTTTTTATATTTTAGTTGTTTAAAATTTATTAATAGTTAGTAACTAATTTTATTTTTTTGGGGCCTAAGTAATTTTATATTTTTGGGGGCCTTAAGCTATAGCTTATTTTGCATAACACTATCCACGACCCAAAATCCCAGTATAATTAATACACAATGATAGTCTAATGGTATTTCTTAACATTAAAATGAAGATGAATAAACTGAGCTGTAAATAGCTAAATGTGAAACGATGTCGTTGAGGGAGAAAAGTGGGACTTGAAGCGCGAAAATAAAAACCCAATACATAAAATACACGAAATTGTGAATTTCAAAATTTGTACAGATTTAGAAACACAGATAAAGCATGTGATTAGCCACTTAGCACATATAAAGCATGTGGTTCAGTCAACATCAATCATAGCAACAATCAAATCATAAACACATAAGTTGGCCGAAGCCCCAGAAAAACGGAGACACAAGTCTCAAGTTTAACAACGATTGAAGCCTCAGAAAATATTTTACAATTCAGCTCAATCAACATAATCATAAGCAATAAGCAAGTCAAAGTTATTGACGCCTAAGTCATTAGCTAGCAAGTGAGTTTCTCTCACCTCCAAATTGTCCAGCTTCACAGTGCAAGGGTCCTTCACTCGCTTCCTCAACAGCTCCCAAGGTTTCCAAAACCGAACCTTTGAGAAAATATAACATTACTCAGTCAAATACAGTCTAAACAGTACTAACTATCGTCAGACAACTTTAAAAGCTTCAGAGTATGATAATCTAAGACGAAAGGACGAGTTTTCGCGAAAAATAATTTCTCTCCCCCCCCCCCTCAGAGGTGCTCTCGGCCACTCACAAAGATTTTTGCGTTTCGGCGTGTATTCTCCGATCTAATTTAATTCCTAGGTAATCTAAGGTCATAACTAGGGTAAAACAATGCTCAGAAAATTTTTCAGAATTGAAATGCAAATAGGGGTATTTGGGTATAGATTTTAGGCTCAAAAAAGTTGAAATTTTGAAAAAGTAATTTGATATGGTCCAAGAGAATGCCGTTTATAACAACTAATTCTAAAGACATAAGGTTAAGTCGTGAATTTTTGGTTCAAAAAGCAAACCTATGGAGAAAAATGGGTATTACCACAGTTTTCAGATCTACGGCAACGACGGTGAATATGCAACGCAGGAAAGACATAGAAAATGTTTGAAAGAAGAAATCGAATTAAAAATATGTTTTTTTGCAAAATGCTCAAAACTTTGAGCACAGAAAGACATAGAGAAAAACATCATAAAGTAGAAACAAAGGCAAGAAGTAGAAAGGTTACCTCAGCGGCAATCCAATGCAACCGTAATCGGGACAATCGAGCAAGAACTGAGAAATTTCTCACCTCCTCTCCTTCTCTATCTAGCTCGCGGGTTTGGGTGGGATTATGGGTAGTTTTTTTGTTTGTTTCCCTTTTATAGCGGAGGGAAAATGAGGAAAAAGAAAGATTTCGCGGGTCCGATCGTTTGAGTACTTTTATCTGATGATTTTAGGCGAGTATTTGGTGACAGAATGTCAAAACTCAAAATGAGATTCTTTTAATTGAAGAAAACGATCAAAACGCAGTATGGATCAATTTAAACCGAAAAACTATTTTTTGCAGCTGACGTCGGATGAAGAAACTTCTCACAATCGTTGAAAGAAATGAGGCAACGCGGATGGAAACTTTGTTGAAAGCTCCGAATAGAAAAACTCTTCATTCAGGGTCTTAATTAAAGTCCCCGAGAAGATAAAGCCTAGCTTCGACGAACTTCCGGGAAGCCAAACCTATCGTGTGTATAGTCCAGAGTTCCGTAGCGAAACACAGGTCATAGGAAAAATACCCGAAGGTTCTTATTTTTCTAACGATTTTGAATTTCGCTTAAACAATGCTCTAGGGGCGGAAATAACATTTTTCGGACACTCTCAATCTTAATGTGATTTGCAGAAAATAGAGACAATCCTTTGAGATTCGCAAAAGAAAAGAGAATGCTTCTCCTCGTGCTTCCCCTAACAGGGATTTACAAAAAAATGTGAACTCTTTCTCCTTCCATTCCATCAGCAACAACCTTGGGAATGAGCAGAATCTCCTGCCTAGGTTCTTGTTATTTTTCACTAGCATTCGTAAGTTGAATTTTGAATGCAACATTCACAACTTTTTATTTGATTGCCAATTTATCCTATTACAGCATCTCCAATACTAGTTCTTAGAGGTGAGTTCTTAAGCACTATTCATGTGGGTCCGTACTGCCACATATGCTTAAGCAACTCATAAGAAATTTTTGCATATTTTGCTCCGACCACAAATTCCTAACTTTGAGTTCATAGCACTATTCATTTGCTCCCACCATACAACATCATACATACTTTTATTTTCATAAAGTAATAAAAAAACTCATAAAGTAATAAAGCAATTTGGACAAGAGAGAAAAAATATATTTTTTATGCTAAGAACTCATAACGCAAAGTTGCTTATATACGAACTAGTTCTTATTTTTAAGAATTAAGAACTACATGTCAACCATCTTCAATGCTTAAGAACTTGGTTCTTAGTTCTTAACTTAAGAAATCACCACTAACCATCTCCAATGCTTTTTTTTTTGAAACTGGAAATACTATTAAAAAGGGCTTAAGTAGCCATAGAGGAAGTTACATCAGAATCAACCAAACGAACACAATCCGGCGGAACCTCCTCAATCCAAACATAGTTAGGGTACTATGTGGAGTTCTTAGCTAAGTGATCAGCTACAGAGTTTCCGGATCGGCGAACAAAAGAAAAACTAAAACTATTAAAACGAGAAACCAAATCATTACAATCTCTAAGAATTGAAACAAAATAAGAAGCACCATGCAGTGGCTTATTCCAAGCATCAAAAAGTTGAAGACAACCCGTTTCCAAAGCAATCTCCATGAAGAACAAATCAGCGGCAAGTGAAAGTGTCCAACGGAAGGCCAAAGTTTCAGCGATCAAAGGCGAGGGCGCATCAATGGGGAATACCGTCGCAGCTGCCATAACCAGGCCGTGCTCATTGCGAGCCACACAACCAAACCCAGCATCTCGATCTCCCTTCCATGATCCGTCGAAGTTCAGCTTGATGATGTTCTGCTGTGGTCGGTGCCATGTTGCCGGAAGGATCCTATCCCGAACTGAAGCTGTTGTTCGCGGAGGTGCCGCCATCAACTGTAATCGGGTCACCAAATCATCAACTCGCGGCTCCACCCCTTGGAAAACACACCTGTTTCTTGCTTCCCAAATCACCCACAAAGCAGAGACACACAAAGCTTCCAAGCTGCTGTCATGAAGCTCAAAAACCTGCTGCAACAAACTCATTAGCTAGCTATCGGGCTGCACCCGCAAGCCACCGACCATCGCGAACCACCATCGTGCTGTAACCGGGCACACCAGAAGTACATGGTCAATCGTTTTAGGAATGTCGTGGCAAAAAGGACAGCTAGCGTCCGCATCAACTCCACGAACTTGCAGCAATTTCCTCACCGGTAAAATGCCTCTCACCGCCCTCCGAGCCACCTCCTTGCAGCGAGGTAAAGCTTGGACATGCCAGAGAGATTTCCATAACTTAACAGGAGCAACATGGGCATTAGAAGAGGACTTTGTGCGAGAGATCTTCCGCTGCCTAATAAAATCATAACCTGACTTTGTAGTATACAAGCCATCAACGGTATAAGGGCAATACAGCTCATCACGCTTAGCTGTCAACGCAAGGGGAATTTGGAGAATCAATTTTGCTATTGGAGGCCAAAAAATCATCTCCACCAAGTCCCTGTAAGATCAAGTTTTGATCGTGTAGTACAACTCTATGTTTTGATGATTACAAGTTAACATTTGAGTATGAACAATTATGGTACTCTAACGTGTTTTTCTGAGTGTGCTGTTTACAGGCCCTGACCTCAACTCAATCTCACACAAATCAGAAGCACTGTGCATAAAGAGTGACCCAAGCAACGCTTTTGCAACATCTATGTTCACTATGAACAGTAGAAATGCTTCAGAAGATCTGAAGTTATACAAGCTCTGATATGGACTTAGTCACTAGAAGTTCTGAAGATCCAGAAGTTCTGACAACCAAGCAACTCTGAAGGTTCAGATGTTCTGATGGTGTAGAAGACTCTGAAGATCCAGAAGCTGAATAGTGGAAGCTCTGATGTCCAGAAGCAAGAAACTCTGAAGACCATGTACTTCCCTCTGAGTTCAGAATCAGAAGATACAACGGTCAGAGGATCTGTGCTTTCCCTCTGACTCTGATCAACCGGCTTCACAAGTTCCAACATGAAGCATTCCCCTGATCAGAAGTCTCCTAGGTTTAAAGGTCAAGTCACTATCCAAGTACAAAAGCATATGTACTATCCTGACGACCTACCTAACGTTCTCAGCCACAGCAGAAGCTGGAATTTCCAGAACTGCCCCCCTCCAACGGTAGCATTTCCATGCAGCGTTCAAACCCTAATCCTTGGAGTATAAATAGAGGCTGAAGTTTGAAAGATGCGGTTGGAAGAATTACACACGCGCAAGCTATATTCAAAAAACCTTCAAGCATTCTTTCATCTGAATTCATTGTGTTTACTATTAGCTTTTCAGAAGAAAATCTCTTGTAAACATTCTTTGTTAAACAGTTTGTTTAGTTACCTTTTGGAGATCAAGGTTGATCGGATCCTAGAGAAGACTAAGAGAGTGAATCTTAGTGTGAGCTAAGTCAGTGTAATTGTTAGTCACTTGAGGTTTCAAGTGCAGTTGTAACACTTTACCTGATTAGTGGATTGCCTTCATTCTAAGAAGGAAGAAATCACCTTGACCGGTGGACTGGATTAGCTTGAGGGATTTATCAAGTGAACCAGGATAAAAATCCTTGTGTGCTTTTCTATCTCTTATCTTTAGCACTTAGTTCTCGAAAAGATTTGTCAAAATCTTTAAGGTTGAAGTTTTTATTTGTAAACGTTATTCAAACCCCCCCTTTCTACCGTTTTTCATACCTTCAGTCCCTATCCCACACTTGTGCACCAGGTAAAAACAACTGCGAGACCAAGGTTAAATTTGCACTCTGGGCAAGGTCCTCCCTAAAGATAAGCGGATTATCATCCGGAAGCCATTTGTCGCGCCATATATCAATGCTTTTCCCATCTCCAACTCTCCAACGAGCCCCTTCCTCAAATACCCATTTAGTGCGAAAGATACTAGTCCAAGCATAGCTAGGACGACTACCCTTCTTTGCTGCACAGATAGATGAATGAGGAAAATACACTGACTTAAACAATCTGCCAAGCAAAGTATCTGGTTGCCCTTGAAGACGCCACCAATTTTTACCAACAAGAGCAGTATTAAACGCCTTGAAATCCCTAAAACCCACACCACCATCAAACTTTGAGCGACACAACGTGTCCCATTTCAGTCAGTGAATACTCCGCTTAGAGGCATCTCCACTCCAATAAAACTTGCTGATCATCCGCTCTATATCTGCACATGAACCATTAGGAAGCATAAAACAAGTCATGACATAGGAAGGAATGGCCTGAGCAACAGCCTTCACCATAACCTCCATACCCATCCTGGAGAGAGAACTCTCTTTCCAACCCTTTAGTTTTTTCCAAACCTTTTCCTTAACAAAATTAAATATTTGAGTCTAAGACTTACCAATAATGGTAGGAAGCCCCAAATACTTATCATAGCTTTCCACCGCCTTTACATTCAAAATCCTTTTGAGCTCATCGAAGCGGGGACTAGGCACATTTCGGCTACAAGAAAGCATTGATTTGTCAAGGTTTATGACCTGCCCTGAAACCTTTTCATAAGAAGCAAGAACTTGTTTGACACAATTCGCTTCCTCCAAGGTTGTTTTCGCAAATATAACACTGTCATCTGCAAAAAGAAGATGTGAAATCACAGGAGCAGTACGGGCTATTTTAATGCCAGAAAGGGTAGAGCGTGCTATTTCTCCCTGGATCAAAGAAGAGAACACCTCACCACACAAAATAAATAAATACGGGAAAGGGGATCCCCCTGACGGAGTCCTCTCCCCGGATCAAAAGGCATTTGTGGATTGCCATTTAACATAACCTGAAAACGAACAGTGGTGACACAACTTATAATAAGTCTCACCCAAGAAAGAGGGAAGCCCATTTGGGTCATCACACTCTGCAAAAATGGTCATTCGACCCTATCATAGGCTTTTGACATATCAAGTTTTAAAGCCATATGGCCATTCCGGCCCGAGCATTTTTTCTTCATGAAGTGAAAGCATTCATATGCAATCAAGGCATTATCTGTTATAAGGCACCCAGGTACAAAAGCACTTTGTGGGCCACTAATAACAGCAGGCAAAAATAAGCTACAAACGATTTGCAATGGTCTTTGTTATTAATTTAAATAAGACATTGCATAAACTAATAGGCCTAAATTGATTCGCATGCATAGGCTTTTTAACCTTAGGAATTAGAACAATCAGAGTCTGGTTAATGTTACCTGGAGACACATGCCCATTGAGGACCTGAAGGCAGAAATGCACCATATCATCACCCACAATATGCCAGAACTTCTGAAAGAAGAGAGCAGGAAAACCATCAGCTCCGGGAGCTTTATTCGGATGCATCTGGAATAAAGCTTCCTCCACATCTTCCCTTGTAAAAGGGGCAAGCAAAGAATTAGCCATCTCAGGCGACACGCGCCCCGCCACCAAACCTGTGGCCTCCTCAATCTCAGAAGGGCTAGAGGTAGTGAACAAATCTATAAAATATTCAGTGAGTACCCTGGATATGTTAGGATCATCAATCCACCTGGTACCCCTATCATCTGCAATCTCATCAATAGTATTCCGCTTCCTTCGCTAAGAGGCCTTCTGGTGAAAGAATCTTGTATTTTGATCACCATGTTTTAGCCAAAGTGCCCTAGAGCGTTGGGCCCACAAAACCTCCTCCTGGTCAAGAAGCAAATCAAGATCTTTTTCCAGCTCACGCATTTCATTGACCACTTGTTCATTCTGAACCTTACTTTGTAAATCCTGTAATCTTTTCTTTTTATCAGCTACCTTCATAGGAATATCTCCAAACCGCTCTCGGCCCCAGCTATCAAGAACCGACCCCACCTCGGCAAGCTTTTGGCCCATGCCAACCTGAGAGGTTGACCAAGTCTCTACAATCACCGCTTCACATTTATCACTATGATCAAGCCAAACTTCTTCAAAACGGAACATATGAGTTCTCTTCTGCTTCTCCCCACATGGTCGAGGATAGCAGGCAACCAAGACTGGGTTATGATCAGACTTGTGTCTAGCCAAATGAGACACATCAACCACAGGCCACATAGCTCGCCAACTGTCATTAATAAGTGCATAATCCAAGCGCTCCTGAATAGTGTGGGTCTCCTGGCGCTTATTTGACCAAGTAAAATGAAAACCTCGAAAACCTGCATCAGAAAGACCACACACATAAAGAATATGGTTAGTAGCTTGGAGGCGGTGGACATTTACCGGTCCACCCCCTTGCTTTCCTTCCGGACTCAAAATATCATTAAAATCACCCAAGCAAACCCAAGGAACCAAAGGGTTCTGAGGCTTGAGTCTAGAAATTAGCTCCCACGTCCGGTGCTTGTTTTGCTCATCCGGGAAACCATACACCGCTAGAACCTGCACTAGAGTTTGAGAAAGTGGGTGTGTCACCATACAAAGGACATGGTTAAGGGAGGCATGAACAACCTGAACCTCCACCTCATCTGTCCACATGAGACATAGACCACCTGCCCGCGCTTGCCCTATATCTGCACAACCAACTGGAAACAAATTAGAAATCCCAAGAGACCGGTGCATAGCACAAATCTCCTGAGTTGATTTTCGGGTCTCGGAAACAAAGACCACATCGGGAGCTTCTGAGGCAATGAGCCTCTTAAGAACATGAATTGTCCCTGGGTTCCCAAGCCCACGACAGTTCCACGCTAGAAGCCTCATTGAGGTGGGCGGGACTGCCCAGCAGTCTCCGCCAATCCCAATCCATCATCAGTATTAAGTCTCTTCAAGGGAGGGGAGGCTCCCGTCCCCGACAGTTCAGGAGCTGAAGAGGAAGCTCCTGACCTCTTTCTATGATCCCTGTGACCATGTCCCTGTTGAGTACTTGCACATTTTGGTTCCCTATCTGACTGTGTTCCTTGCTTAGGTAGGGGTACATGTGGATCAGTTCCTGCTGCAAAGGTGAAATCATGCTCACCCTCCTTCTCCAATTGGGCCAATTCAAAATCGACGTCCACATCAACACCCGAGTCTTGCTTCTATCCCTCCCCTGAACTGTCACGGGAAGAGCGAACAGTGGACTTCCCTTCATTCCTCGACACGGGTTCAAGGTCCCATGCATTGTCTTCAGCCCGTAAACCACTATAGGGGGGTCGACACCCTCAAAAGTTTCCTCCAAGTCACAGTCCTTAGCCATATGATCCAGGAATCCACATTTGTAACAATGATTATGCAATTTTTCATACTTAAAATATACCTCAATCTGATTCCCTCCCTCAGCCACCAATGCTTGTCCACGTCGAAGAGGGATGGTGATATCCACCCACACCTTCAACCTGAAATAGGCATTCAGCTTCCTGTTTCCTTTTCTATCCCAAGTAATATAACCTGCAAAAGTATTCCCCAAAGCCCTAGCTACTGTTTCTGACCAGCAAGCATATGGAAGGTTAAAAACGTGAATCTAGAATGGAAGACGAACCAGCGGCACATTGGATGGATGAATGCTAACATCAAGTATCTCTAGCACCACAGAATAGCGATTGAAACTCCATGGGCCTGAGAAAAGCACCGAGTCTCTATCCTGCTTAGAAGTAAATTTGAAAGTGAAGAGATTTTGATCTATCTGCCTCACCTCCACCCTATTCCTGGACTTCCACAGATTCTGAAAGACATTGAGGAACGTCCTATCATTGAATTCCCCCTTACAGAGCAGTTTTCCGACCAACCAGAGGTCCCTACCAAGCCGTGGATCAACCTTAAGAAATCCCAGGTTTGAGCACCTCTGCTTCCGTTCCATAAAGCACCACTTTCTTCCCACGATCCATTGCAGACAGACGAGGAGAAACAAGAGCGGGCGATAACGTCCAACCGATTATGTTCACGTAAATGAGAAGGTTGCTAAAAAAACCAAAGTTCAACAGTCAACGTCGCAGGAGAGCAGATGTTGACAAACACGGCTAGATAGCCCCAAAAACCACCGATGGAAAGAGAGGTTTAGCAGTCAGCGCCGCCATATCTCCCAAACCCTCGGACAGCGCATTGAACATTTGTTTATTACCAAAATCACCACTAAGAACTAGCATTGGAGATTTGGAGTGGTAGGATCTGGGGACATATGAGTTGGATAGAGAGAAAGTCCAGAGATCAATTCCTGACGTGTGCAATTTATCTTTCCGATATAACATTTTGGGCCTAACATTTTCTTTAAATGCTAACAACCCGTGCCAACTCACCATCCAAGCCTAGTAAAAGTACCCCATAAGGCTAAATAATTTTTTTACACCCTTTTTTGCTTTTTTTTTCCTCACATTATTAAAAAAAAAAACCTTGACCACTATATTATATTCCTGGGAGTAGCGTGATCGAACTGGTTGTTGAAAGTTGCAGCAATGGCGAGCGGTGGAAAGGTTTCATTCAAAGTCACACTCACCTCCGATCCAAAGCTACCCTTCAAAGTGTAATTCTTTCTCATTGATTCCCCTTCCTTCATCTCATTCCTCAAAATTCTAATTCTAATTTCTCAATTTCTCGCAATTTCAGGTTCAGCGTTCCGGAGGCTGCACCTTTCACCGCCGTTCTCAAATTCGCAGCTGAAGAATTCAAAGTCCCTCCCCAAACCAGCGCCATCATCACCAATGGTAACTGCTTTTAATCTATCGTCACTTTTTTCTTTGAAATTTTCGGTATTTACAAAGATTTGTTGTTGTTTGGGAAGATTAAGCTTTTTTTTAGGGGTTGGATTTGATTGTTGAATTTGGGATTTTAGGGTGAAATTAGATTATGAGATCTAGGTTACCAGGTTTTTTTGAGCTCTGGGTAGAGATGAACTATTTGAGAATGCTCTGTTCTAAAGAGTTTGATCATTTTTTTTGGTATCGAATCTGCATCTTCAACTCCTCTGAACCCTAAAAATAATACTTCAGTTGCAGGAATACATGTGGGGATGACACCAATAGATTTTCCTGAATATCTTTTATTCAATGGATTGTTATAACTATCTCTTACTGATGAGTTTGTTGAAAATTACACTCCCCTCTAAGAGATACTCAAATTACACCTTTGACTCTATTTTGAAAAACTACACTACAATCTCCCTCTGTTGAATGATAAAATGTGTAGCATTTTTAGTCCATTTTAATATAAATGAACCTTTTATAAGTACTGAACAGGTACGAGTGAGTTTCTGAGGGTCAGGGATATTGTTTCTCTGTTAGTTATCCTTGGTGCCACGAACAGCTGTTTTGAACAGCCGTACTGGTGGTTTTGGAATTTTAGTATAGGCTTAATTGCATCTTTGGTCCCTGACATTTATAAAAGCCACGATTTTGGTCCCTCACCTAATTTAATTACAAAAATCATCCCTCACCTAACACTCTGTGAACAAAGTTGGTCCCACCGTCAATTTTTTAACGGAAGAAGCTTATGTGGTGTTTGAAAACTTAGGTGGAAGTGCCACTGGAGAGAGGGAGGCACATGCCTCTACATCTCAGAGGAAAAAACAACAAAAAAACTCAGAGGAATAGGACACAACCTCAATCCCAGCGTTCCAACAACTAGGCCTCCCAACAGCAAAGCTTCACTATGAGATAAAAAAAACAGCCGAGAGGAGAGGAAAAATCGATTCTGACGCCAGTGGCACTTCCACATAAGCTTTCAGACGCCACGTAAGCTTCTTCCGTTAAAAAATTGACGGTTGGACCAACGTTGTTCACGAAGTGTTAGGTGAGGGACGATTTTTGTAATTAAATTAGGTGAGGGACCAAAATCGTGGCTTTTGTAAATGTCAGGGACCAAAGTTGCAATTAAGCCTTTAGTATATGAAATTAAGTTTTGAACACCCTTTATTTTCATCTTTGGGCTTCACCCAAAATCTTTGTTTTAACTTTATGCACTTGCTCATGGTAAAATGCAATAAAATGTGAAAAATATTGATCTCTCATGGGAGGACTGTAATATTTCTATGTAGTTAATACGGCAATGTCATTTGAGCATCCGTCAAGAGAGAAGAGGGTAATTTATCGAAAAGTTTAATTCTGATTTTTTTATGAAATGCGATTTTACTCTGTGGTGTTACTGTGTATTGTTGTAGATGTTTGTGCTTTAGCTTCTGTAACTGATTTGCTTTTTTTAATTGGAGCAAATATGATCTGCTAACTTGTTTTCTAGTTTCCATATTCTAGTTGTTGACCCAGTATCTTTTTCTTTAGCTTTAATCAATTTGTTTCTTTTCCAATTTAGATAGCAGAGTCTGGACTTTTAAATCTTCTCACATGTTTGTTTTTAATATTTTGTTTAGCTTCTGATGCGCTCCCAAATATTCCTTATTGGCAATTCCTTTGTAACTCAAAAGGTTCCTCTGAGTTTGGTGCAACGAAAATTCATAGGTCTTACATTACACTTTCTCCAAACTAGTGTTTTGGGAGTCATTGCCCCCACAAGAATATCATATTATCTTAACATTATATGTAATGCGTAATTGCGTATTAATCACCCCCACGAAAATTTTATATGTTAGTACTCCATGTTTGTGTATGTGAGTATATATGTTGCTCCCACAACTTAAGGTTTCTAGATCTGTCATTGGTTAGGGTCCAATCATGTGGCGGTGGATTCATGCTGGAAAGTTAAATAATAGAGAACCACATTCAATTGTAAAGAGAAACCCTTGGGGGGAGATTCTCCGTATTCTCTAATCTCTTTCTTTTGTCTCTCTTTATCAGTCAAGTTATTTCTTTCTGCTAATTCTTAACTTTTGTGTCCCTGATCTTGTTAACGAACAGTAGATTGATATTTTTGCTTTGTAGGGAAGTTGCTTCTCTTTAGATCTTTCATTTTGTGCTTTTTGGAACAATTTTTGGATGATTAGTTATGAAGTTTTAAATAAAAATAAATACGGCATTTTTTAGGGTAGTTTGCCATGTATGCGATCCTTAGGTGGACCTAGATGGAGCAGAATGTTTGCATCCTCAAAGATGTCTCTTTATACCTGTATTTGTTATGGGATTGGATTTTGCTTTTGGCATCTCTCTGGTTCTACTCATGACTGCTTTAATTGAGTTTTGCTATTTTGGATAAGCAAAGAGATTGGGTAGTCTTGTTGCCCTCGAGTTTATTCACGTTCCTTATTGTATCTAGTTTCTTTGTTTTGGAGCCTCCAAAACAAAAGAAAATTGGAGGGTATCTTATTCTCCCCTATTTACTCATTCCTAGTTTTTTAATAGAAAATATTTTTCCTTTCAAAATGTGTTATTGCTTTTCATTAGTCTGTGTTGCTTCTGCAGGTGGTCATTTTTTATTTGATAGTTATAGAGAGGTCTAGCAGATTAGTGCCTGTGTATACTTTAGTGTCTAACATATTTCAGAGAGGTCTTTTTATAGTAGAACAAAAGAAAGTGCAAGTAATGTAGTACACTAGTAGTCATGGTATAATATACTGACAAATAAATTAATATTTAAGCACCAATCATAGAATTTTGCTAATTCACTTGGGAAATAAATTGGCCCTAAACTTCAATATCCGGGAAAAGGTTCAATTCTATAGTTGAATCTATTGGGCTCAACAGCATTTTGGAGTTAATTGGAGTGCATTGCAGAAATACTAGGGGTTTTGCGGGTGTTCTCATAACATATGGGAGATCTGTGAAGTAAACGCAAAATGTGGGGGGTGGGGGGGATAATTTACTGAATATTCTTTCTTGTTTCTGTTATAGTACCATCAAATGCTGATTTGCTGTAAGTCTTACTTATTACTTGCTATGCTTGCAGATGGTGTTGGGATAAATCCTCAGCAGAGTGCAGGTATGTCACTGTGTATTTCTTTTGCTTGCTGTATTTGATTTTCTTTATATTTCACATAGTTCCATATCTTTTGGTTTTTGGTACACTGCAATTGCCATCATTATTCATTCCATATATATAACTTGAAGCTGGTGTTGTAAAATTCATCAATCTTTGTGTTCTAATCGGGTGTACTGTGACAAATTTTCTTCTGAAGAACTCTTTGTAAAATAATTCTTTCTCAAACCAAAACTAAAAGGCATGTTGCTTACACATACTTTTTCTTGCTGATTTGCTTAAATGTCAGGGACTGGTTCAACATTATGACATTAGTTTTTGCTCTATTCATAAAATGGCTATGTTGTTCAGAATTGCAATTCATGTATTCCTATTGAAGCAATACATCATGACAGTGAATCTAATGTATTAATAGACTTGCTCTTATTGTTGTTATCTTTGAATTGACATGCTGCACTGTGCCACTTCTTCAGGAAATGTTTTCCTCAAGCATGGTTCAGAACTTCGCCTGATTCCGCGTGATAGGGTTGGTGCATCCCAGATGGTACGGGATGTCTGAGTTGTGACCTTTTTCCTTATCTATATTAACTGCTGCAGCTGCAGTGATAATGATACCATGTAATTGATATTAAAAGTATCTTTAAACAGATAAAGTTTATTAGAATGATGAATAAATTTTGGGGAGAATAATGCAATCTTCGCTCCATTCAACTTTGATTTATTTTTTAAGGTGTGTTTGGATAGATTTAATTAAGTGTTTTTGTCAACAATCACTCATCACATAAGCTTATCTAATAAATTTATTGAAATAAGCTCACAAGAGTATACGGAGTAAGTCATGACTTGTTTTCATAAGCTTAGGTCAACACAACTTAGGCTGTGTTTGGTTTTTTTTTGGTCGAAGGGTGTGTTTGGTTCTTATCTTGCAGAATCACGTCCCAACCTCAAATGTGGATCCCATCCAATTTGCAGATGTTTGGTTTCCAATTTTGAGAATCGATTCATGTTTGGCTGAAGCATCTTATAGTAGTTTCTACATTAGGCTGAATCAGTTCTCTCAAAAGAACGCCAGTGTCATGTTTCACCTTTCCATCTATACCCTTTTTCTTTCTTCCTTACACCTTCATTTACCCTTTTTCAATCGACGTTCTAGGTTGTGGGATTTATGCGATGGTTTCTGTCGTTGATCGAGCGAACAGTTGTGAGGTTGAACTGAAAGCGAGATGACGTCGTTGCGACTTGGTTGAAGAACTGAAAGCGAGACAACGTCGTTGCGATTTGCGAGACGGTGTCCTTTTGTTATTGCTGTTTCTGAATTCTGCCATCGACCCTGTTCACGGCAAAAAAGTTTCAATCTTTGAAATGCTTAATCATAATTTGTCGTTGTAAATATATAAGGGTTTTTTAAATGTATTAGATTTGTGTTATACCTTCAGAAAAGTAAGCAGGGGCGGTGGGAGGAAATGATACGTTGGGGGCGGCGGAGGATGATTATGGGCTCCTTTGCTCATTGCTTTCACAAGAAGGGCATGCTTGGTTATGGACCAATGCATATTGATTTCTGTCAATTTTGTTGTTTGCTTTAAAAAATCTCTCTCATCACATGACAGTATTTTCTCTCATGATAATAATATGCATACCCATTTTTATCATTATACATTCAAAAGCATTTCTAATCAAATATATTCAAACGACGTTTTCCTACATGAATAACATTTTTAAAATTGTATTGGAACATAATTCACATCATCACTTTAACTCACGTTTACAAGACTTAATTTTAACGAGACTCATTCCGATTAAATTCAATTCTGCTAACACTAATTCAAACACTCATTTGAAATATTTATGGGTGTGTTTCGTTACAATTCTCAAAGTGGATCTAAGCTCTAAACATATGGATCAGAGCTCCAAACATGGATCAGAGTCTCAAACGTGGATCTCCATCGTTTTGAAGATGTTTGAGAATAAATTTTGAGAATAAATTCTACACATTTGATCTGAATTTGAGAGAATTGACTTGGGTAACTTCTCCATCAGGCTGATCCGATTTTGTGTATTTATACTATATTTCAGTTTCAAAAGTCAATTCGGGTAAATGTATCCGAGGAGGTATCTATTAACTCTGGGGTTAATTAAAAAACATACTCCCAATCTTAACCATTGATTTTATTAAAATATAACGGCTGAGATTAAAACTTAATTAATCTCTCATGTGAACCTTCCTTGCACTATTGCTGGAACCGGCCCTCAGAAAGCACGTACATGGTTCTCAATTAGAATCCTGCACCTCTCCTCCTCTCTCACAGGGTCACAACCAATCCAATAATGTTTAGTATACAAATCAATTTCACCTCCACCTAAAGAGATAATGTAGAAATTAGAGAGAAATAAGTGATATGATTTGTGATGTGACAGGAAATGCAGAGACAGATAGAAAGAAAAATGTGTGGAAATGAAATGGAAGAGAAAGTGAGGTGTGTATATATCATTACTCGAGCCAATTCATCGTCTCTGTCGAGAAATATAAATGCATCCCAAATATTTGTAAAAGGGCCACAACACAAGACACATAGAAAGGGAATTAATCTTTCACAATGTTTCACTTTTTCACCCAACAGACAATTGGCTTGCGATTGGCTTAAAACATCCTAAAGATTGAAACCACTTTGTCTAATCCCCAATAGACAATACTCTATGTTGGGTGCAGACCAACTTTTTCACCCAATAGCCACGTTGTCTAATCTGATGGAGAATAAAGGGCAGTTAGATCGCAGCTCTGATCAACAGAAAATTTCTCTTGGGTGTGCAGCCGACAACAACTCAAGGAAGAGCTTAATTAGGTTTTAATCTCAGCCGTTATATTTCAATAAAATCAATCTTTTTTTTTTTTGAACATGAATCTTGGATCCCTCCTCATTGTGTAAGAATGTTTTATTGCAAAATTGCATGTTTTCTAATTTTTGACACATAATATCAATTTTATAAGTATACTCAAACATCATTTCAACTAGTTAGAATTTATTGTAACCAAGTAAGATGATCCTTCTTTACGAACATGCTCAAGGCTGATACGTTCGCATTGTTAGGCAGAGCTCTTTTCCATAGGCAAATTTTGTCATGGTACTCGTAATTTTGTAATGTTCACTAGATCTCTTTTTCTTATTCTGATTTGATGATTATAAAATAATTTTTTATACGTACACATTTGAAAAGTTTAATTATATATTCAATACGTTTGTTTACGTGACATTAAGTTTCTGACTGTCACTGCGATCAGGATAGAAGCTTCACCTTTGGTACTGTTGTTGTGGAACACCACATGACATGATAGTATCAGTAGTTGAATCGGGGCATGGTAGAATTCAAAGTAATCATATTTTTAAACGCAATATCAATTGTTCAATCTTCAATCTCAGCTCGTGTCCCTTACCTTTCATTGCCTTTTCCGTTTGGCCTTCAAATTTTTTTTTTAAACTCCAAAAATATATAGCTTTATGTTATTTTTTTTTACATCGAAAAATGTAGCTTTGTGTTATTATCTTTGGCAAATTTTAGTTTCAAAAAAAAAATTCTTTGGCAGATTTTAAATCACAATCACCCAATTCATTTTTAACCTCAAACCAATTTTTATTTCCACTCACTAAATTTTTACTTCTACATTCACTCATATCACTTTTAACCCAAAACTCCAAACTATGTTATCATATTACAACCAATCCGCTTTGACATATTTTACAAACCTACATTCACTTAAACTCTATTTTTAAAACTGAAATCTAAATACATATTAGTTTGTTTAATTAGTGATTGGCATCTAGGTAGGTTTAAATTTATTTTTTGAGAAGTTACTAAAAGTAACCTTGGCGAGGGGTTTAGAAAGCTTGGAAAAACTGTGTTACATTAGAATCGAGATGCAGTGGGAAGCATATTCTATGAATAGATAGAATACACCGTGAATTGTCGTTGCTTTTCTAAACACATCACATATTGGGTATTCCCTTCATGAAAGTGATCAGTAGTGGAGACCGGAGGCGGAGAGTATGGGCCTGGAGAGCCACAATCTTGATTATAAAGTAATACTACCTTAACTTTATATATCTTTTATATTTTTGGGAATAAAAGTTTGTGTGAGCTCCTTTTCCGTCACCATTATGAGTCAGGACATGTCTTCAAAATTAAATCTTGACTAAAAGCGGTACTTATATAATATTTATCGACACAACTCTCACATTAACAACGGAGTTCAAACACACAACTTTCCTTCTAAGAAGAAATGATATGTCCTTACAAACTATCTCAATATATTTAAGATTTTATTTGTGCTAACTTTTAGATAGTAAGAAATTGCTAAAATATTTGACGGACACAGTCCCGTCATGAGGTTAGAAGGGTAGAGTGAAGACAACACACATAATAGTGTCTATTTCCAACAGAAATGGTTCATAGCGCTTGGTGTAATAAATTAGCTGCTGTGCTTCTTTCTGCATTGGTCCCATAACATTTACATACCTTGTCCCCCCTCAACAATCTATCTTTAGTTTATGCATCTAAGTTCCAATAATGGATAGGAGATGAGGTTAGACCTACCCCCCACAAGCTACTCCAGTACCCAATCATATTAGCATTGAATTCTCGGTTATTTAGCTTTTTCCTCCTACCTCCTGAATCAAATTAAAGTATCAACTATCAATGATATTTTCAGAGAGCCAAAAGGGTCAAAGTTTGTAATGTATGGAAATATTTCTTAAACGGGGGAAACATGGATTCATATATTACTAACATTGAGTTGAATCCAAATCCTTGAGAAATCAACTCATGATTACTAATACTAGTAATTAACATTGGTGCGCACAATGAATTTTAGCCACTTCTTGTTTTTTTTAAAAAGCCAACCATTTTAAATTGAAGTTATGTTAAAAAAGGCTTAATCCAGTTTTTGGTCCCCAACCTTTGTCATAAATATGGCTTTAGTCCCTCGTCGGAGTAAAGGTGAGGATTGGTCCCCAGTTTTTTGCAAAATCATTGGTTTTGGTCCTTCCGGCCGATTGGGTCAACGCCGGAGCTCCGGCAGCTGATGTGGCCCTTGCCACGTCAATTAGTGAGGTCCAGATGGCTTTTTTTTTTCTTTTTCATTTTAAAAAAAACCTAATGAATTTAAAAAAAATAAAATTGAAAAAAATAAAAAATCTTAAACAGAAACCCAATTTTATCTTCATCTTCAACATTTCTCAGATCAAGAAGCCCCACCCCAGATCATTCTCAGATCATTCTTCATCTGCAACTGAAACTCAACCTTCACCCCCACCCCCAAACCGCAACTCCACCCCAACCCCTCACCTGCAACCAAAACCCCAACCCCCCACTCCTCATCTCCACCCTCTGTGGCAGATCAAGAAGCTGATCTTCGAACCTTCGATATGGTGGCTTGGTGATGCAAGCTTTGATCGAAGGAGAGATGAAGGTCGTGGTGGCTTGGTGCGGTGAGGGTTTGTCAAACGCGCACCACCGCCACGTTTGTGCTCTGAAATCGCGCCGCCACCATCATCTTCATGGAGGCCAGCCACCGTAGTGTCCAGATCTGGGTTGGGGCTTTAGGGATGGGGTTTCGATTGGATCTGGGTTGGGGCTTTGAGGATGCCATAGCCATGGTCTTTTGATAGTGAATAAAAGGTTGGATTTGTGGGAATGGGTTGTTAAAAGTTGCGATTTTGAGGAAGAATCAGTGGCTGTTGCTACTGGTCTTGTGGAATTTGATCACATTTACTCTTGGAGACATGCTTACATCTACGCACATCACTGTCTCTTCTTCTTCCTTCCTTCTAAAGTTCTCATCTTTTTTGAGTTTCATTATTTGGGTCTTCATCAATTTGCATAATCGTAGCAGTTTCTGGGATTCTTTTTCATTTTCATTTTTTTTAAAATCATGGGTATTCAGGTTTGGTTCATTAACTTTGAGGCCAAGTGCGTATTGGTAAATCATTTTGTTGTTGTATTGGAAAATCTTCACGTGGTTAGATTTATTCAGTGTAGTCCAACTGCTGTAATTTGCATCCAACTTCTTCAGTGTGCTGAAGCAACACAATTATTATTGAATCAACCTTCTGCATAGAAAAACAATTGCTTTTCTTTTTTATGTTGACCTAATTTCTAAATCAATTTAAAAAATGTATTAGTAAAATATTTATATTTAAAAAAATTAATGTTTTAATTTTTTTAAATGAAAATGAAAAAGAAAATCCAGCGAGGCTCATTAATTGACGTGGCAAGGGCCACATCAGTTGGCGGAGCTCCGGCATTGACCCAATCGGCCGGAAGGACCAAAACCAATCATTTTGCCAAAAATTGGGGATCAATCCCCACCTTTACTCCGGCGAGGGACTAAAGCTATATTTATGACAAAGGTTGGGGACCAAAAACTGGATTAAGCTTATGATAATTGGATGCTTTTAAACACTCTGGATGAGGTTTTAGAATTAACGTTGTATGCTTTCAACTCATCTACCATAGTGGGTGTTATCCCAAAAGATTAGAACAAGGGTCTCTTTATTCTTCGGGTCTTCGCAGAACGGAGTAGAACACTTAGCAGTCATTGACTTAAAATAATTAGCTCTTGCAAGATTTCCCTTTCTGCTCGTACGAGTCGATGTAGGGAATAAAGACTTTGCCACTCGAGTGGTCTCTCGAAGGGTTAACAACCTTTAAAAGTATGCTTACAATTGAACACGCCAAAGAGGTGGATGAATAATTTGTAAGGGACGAACCCAAGAGCTTGACTAAGGTCAAGGCCCTCATGGATGCCAAACCGTTCAAATGCAATTGGGATGGGGCCTCTCTTAAGTTCTTCAACACATCCAACTCAAAGCTGGTAAAGGGGATACAAACATCAAGAATGGTGAACATGTAGAAATGGCCCAATTTCGAACACAAACCTCACATGCGATCTTCCGGTCATGGAACTTCAATGTTAAACTCGTTCTCCCCCCAACCTTCTTCATCAGCCTGATGTACTCCCTCAGGGGCGCAACATATTTCCCCATGAAATCGTGGCTGATTAACAGAACTTTTGGCTTAATCCAACTCGAAGCAGGTTAGCAACATGTAAAAGGGTTTTGTACCGTACATGAAATCTTTGGAGACGACGCAGAAGAACGCTTAGAACCCATAAAAAAGCTAGAGTTGAATGAGAGCGAAGGAATCACAAATCATTGTTAACAACAAGGGAACCTCTACACCAATTTAGAAAGCAACTCTCAAGGTCCAAAAAATGCCCTAAACATCAAAAGAGACACCTTTGCCAGACGCTCTTCACAATGATGTCTGAGACCCAGAATGTCTCAAAATATCCAAGCAGACAATAGGAAAGGAGACGTCTGGCAACCCGAGGTTTATTCTATGTTTGTCGAGTCCTTTTCGTCTTTTTCTTTTACTTTTTGAGTCCTATATTGAGTTTTGAGTCAAGTTGAGCCATTTTTTACTGCATATTTTCATCTGCATTAGTTTAGGTGTTTTTAGTTTACTTATATGATCTTTTTATTAGTTTACTTAGAGATTAATTCCTATGGTCAGGTTTGAGCTGGAATCTTATGAGATTATGGATGTTGATGGTCTTTTAGGGTTTTATTTGCCGCATTGAATGAAGTGTTGCAGAATCATTGTGATTAATGAGATGTTTCCATGAGTTACATTGTTGTTTTGATGGGTTCTTGATATTCTTTCAAGGTTGGATATGATTTTGATGGCTAATGATGATGGTTGAAGGCCAAGTAAAAAGCCATGATGATAGGAGAAGAATCAGATGAGTCATGCATGTGCGCAATGTATTGCCACACACATGTGTGGCAGCACTGTATGAAGGAAAGAAAAAAAGCTGAAGGCCACGCATGTGCGTCACTAGGCCATGCACATGCGGGGCAGCATGACCTGATGGCTGCAGTTTTACGTTTTGCCCACGCAGAGGCCACGCACATGCGTGGATGGTCGCTGAAAAATCTATAAATAGAGATTTTGTCATTTCTTTTAGGAATCTTGTACTTTTGTGAACAAAACTTAGAAGTTTAGGTTCTTGGAGCTTGTGAGAGGCTTCTTGGCACTTTTGTTTCAAGTTTTTGTTCTTTTAATCTTGCATTATTTCCCTAGCCGTGCTTGGCTAGTTTACCTTTTTACTTTGGGTGATATGAACCCTAGCTTTGATTATGTTTTGAACTTCTGAGTTTCTTATATGAATTGAGTTTCCTTTCCATGTATCCTTTCCCTAATTCAATATTCTCTTGAGTGCGCATACAAGTGTTTTGCTTTCTTCTTGCACAACTGTAGTTGGTAAGGATTAAGGAACCTAGGATTAGATTGGTTTGTTTGTTATCACTTAGGTATAAGGGTAGGAACTTATTGTGTTGGCTTGAACTTATAAACTTCGTTCTTCAATTAAATTTACTAAGTACTAAGTCATTAGATTTGGCAAATGAGATTGAATGAAATAAGGTATAACAAGTAAAGGTAGAGGCTATAGCATCATGGAAAGAGGTTCTAAAATTCATATAATAACTTGGCTGTGAGAAACATAATTGGACTAAGTGGAACTTTTCCCAGGATACTTCTCTCTTTGAATTACAATTCTAACTTTTGATTACAAGTGTTTTTACACACAACAAAACTTCAACCTTATATTGTTTTTTCTTTTTACAATTGTGAACACTAAATTCCTTGAACAATTTGATAAACAGCTATCTCTGTGATTCAATATATTTATATTACAATTCGCTTGCGGATTGACTATCAACGTCCATTGTCAGCCTTTGGACCAACAATGGATTAGCCTACAAGGAAATTCTACAAGCTAAGTTTTTAACTTTCGCTATGCCCAAATATGCAAACATAGGGAAATAGCATGAAGGTTGAAGGGCTTACCATGATCATAGAGGGATAGATCTTGGAGGAGAAATTGCTAAATACGTCCTGGGTTGGTAAGATGACGACATCAAAAGTAGAACACAAAACAAATATGGTAAGAGCAAGGAAAAGAAAAATAACGCTCAATCGCTGAAAGGAAACTATTCACCTCCCAAGAAAGGGAAAATGCAATCTTTCGTACCTTGCGAATCATCATTGTGCCACCTTTAGGATGTTTTGCCAAAGAACTCCTCATCAGTCAAAATGCTAAGCACAAACGCCTTCTCTCATTAACGGTCAAAATGTGACAAGACACACCTCTTCGCATTCCAAAGTACCTCAGACAACAAGTCAATATATGAGGTTGGAGCCTATGAAAAGACTGAATTGGTTGTAATCATCTCGGGCATATGTCTTAAGAGCTTTTAAACTCATCTCAGATCACGAGTATACCAATGGAGGCAGACTAAACATCTCGTTGCTTCGGACTAAAGACTGTCTTGGATCTTGACATAAGTATATTGTAATGCCTTAGATACTCGAAATGTAGAGAAAATGTTACCAAATAAAATGGCTATGCTCATGAGAATGAGAATTCATAATTAAGGTCATATATATATACTTTTACGAGATGATATTTGTTATATAACAATATCATATCCACACTTGTTTCTTCCCAATTTGTTACAACCCTACGTATATATACATGTTAAGGATATACACTCCTCAAGTACACAC
Organism: Lotus japonicus; assembly: GCF_012489685.1. Lineage (NCBI taxonomy): Eukaryota > Viridiplantae > Streptophyta > Magnoliopsida > Fabales > Fabaceae > Lotus > Lotus japonicus. The sequence continues at coordinate 26,683,867 of NC_080041.1, read as the reverse complement.
TATATGCTTTGCCCTAATCTTTATTTCTCTTTTAGTCTTGCTGACTTGAACGTCAGAGTGCCTTGTAGATACCCACCTACGACAATCAGTTGTCAAATACAAAAAGAATAAAATGCTTCTACACAATAGCAGTCTAATGAAACAGTCATACCACCTTATTCATATCCTATACTCAAATTTGGTATTTCATTACCCGAACACATATGCTTACAAATAACATTAGTAAAGCAGAACAAGTTTTTTATAGTTATTAATAAGAATAAGGTTTACTCATATGAATAAGCCAAACTAATCTAAGGAACCTCATATATAGTTAAAAGTTTGTTTGGTGATCTGATCTATGGCCTGTGCCTCTGGCTGATTTTGCAGGATTACAGCAACAAAAACTTGTCAATATTCGGATTTGGACTCTTATAACGTTGTACGCTTCCCTTATGGTTCCATACCGTTAGAGACATAACATGCATGTTTTCAACCACAGAAAATGTTAAATATGAATTAAATAGTGTTTCAATGAAGACAAAAGACAATTACCCTTTCCATTCTAGTTCTAATCCATCCTAAATGGAGATCAACAGAAAAGTAATTAGATACTTTTATCCCTTACTTACTGGAGCAGTTCTGCCGTCGCACAATTTTTAGGCAACGAATACTGCTACCTTGTTTATCAATAGTGTTATTTCTTCAACAGCAAGTTTGTCCTTCGTTTAAAAAAAGTTATGACAATGAAACATGAATAACTCTAAATCATTATAATGTTTTTTGTGAAATTTTCGGACAACTATATTTATAGCAAGGTTTAGAAAAATAAGGATAGATACAATTAATGAAAAATAAAATTACATAAATTTACATCATTATTAACCGTAAATAAATTTACATCATTATTAACCGTGTAAATAAGTTTTTTGAACAAACATCTAAATATGTTTCACAATCTTTATTTTTGTTTTCTTAACTTAAATTCAATTAACTATGTTGTGATAAAATAATGAAATTAATTGAATGAAATGTATTTGAATTTTTTTTCATTAACCTGTTTGGGGTACGGTGACAGTTTCTCCCAACATCTGACTTTTTTGAGATAGAGACATCCGAGATGACTTAGCTAACAAACATGTCGTCCTAGATGAGGCTGAGCGGCATGACTATGACTCATTTAGTAACACTTATGCAAGGCTGTCTAGGGGAAACAAGGATCTCGGATGACCTTCTACAGAGCTTCCTAAAGACTTAGAAAAAGAACCATGAAGTACATCATGTGTGGTCATTTATTCATGTATGCATTATTACTCATTATGCAAACTTACAACTTTTTTAGACTACAAGATTCTCACTTTGTTCTCTCATTGACTCGAACGTAAAAATGTCTTTTGCGGTTACAACCTCTGTCGTGTCAGCGCAGCTCCCTTGTATCAGATGAGTCATTCTAACCCTGCACCACCACCTGAAACAAAGAGGTTTAGACAATCAAATTCCAAAATGAAGTAAGAACAATTATTTGAAAAAAATTGTTTTTGCCTCCTCTAAAATTAGTAAATCATTATACCATTAACTAGAAATAATACCCGTGCGTTGCACGAGGTTTATTTACACTATTTTTTTAATATAGTATAAAAATTATTACAGTGTAATTAAATTTTTTTTGTATTAGTATTAAATTAATTTTAAAAACTGGTTGTAATATATTTTATTGATTTGGGTTCTCTGTTTTTAGGTTTATTATTGTGGTTTCAACTGCAGAGGTGCTGATTTATCATATATCCGGTTGTAAACATTGATACTCAATTATTGTCCCCATATGTTATTCTATTTTTCAAGTAATAAGGTTTTGGCTTAATTGCACTTTTGGTCCCCCAACTTTGGCCTTCTTGCAAAAATTATCCCCAAACTTTAAAATTAGCAAAAAACGTCCCTAACGTTTACACCCGGTTGCAAAATTGGTTTTCCGTCCAATTCCATCCAATATTTAACGGAATGTTCCTCAAAAAATTAATTAAAAAATTTAGTATCTGAAACATTCATCATCTTCATATTAAAAACCCAGAAATTCAAAAACTCAAACTCAAATTCACAATCTTCCCAACAACAAACCCATATTAAATTCAACCACAAAAATTTTCAGAAATAAAACCAATACTCCTTTTCCCTCACCCAAATTCAAAAATTCAAAAATATTGTTAAGAGGTGGGGTTTTGACATGCACCAAAGAAGAGGAGGTGGGGTTTTGACCTGGAATTTTGACCCACCTCCATTGAACCCAAATCTGAATCTTCCATAGACCACCCCGCCGCTCCTTGTCGTCACCGAAGCACCACCGCCGCTCCTCTTTGAATCCTCCATCTCCATCTCTCTTCCTCCCTCGATCCTACTCTCTTTCTTTGCATGCTTTTGTGGTTTGGAGTAGAGATGAAGAAGGCATAGGAGTAGATACGCGACGGCGGTGGTCGGTGACTGAAGAGCTTCAACAGAGGTGGTGATGGCGCGGCGCTTCGTGGATTGGAGATCCACGTAAAGGAGGCGCTTCGAACCCAGAGGTGATGGTGGCGGCGCGGTTTGGTGGTGATACTGCCAGATCTAGATTTTGAAGAAGAGGAGGAAGTGGTGGCAAATGACTCTAGCGAAAGAAGGAAGTTGTTTCGAAGAAGAAGGTGGTGGTGGTGGTGCTGGATCTAGATTCCCACATATCTGACCTCAAATCCTAAAAATGTACTCTGATTTCTTTGAGTGAAAGGAGAATGGAAAGGATTTGCTTTTTTATGTAAGGTGTTTGATGGTGACTAGGTTTGAGGAGATTGATTTTTTTTTTTCTGGAATTTTTTCAGCTTTATGTTGAAGATGGTGATGAAGATGTTTGAAGAAGATGAACATTCATCAATTTTTAGGTTTTTGTTTTATTTTCTTATTTTTTTTATTTTTATCCCAGAATTCGTTAAATATTGGATGGAATTGGACGGAAAACCAATTTTGCAACCGGGTGTAAAAGTTTGGGGACGATTTTCGCAGGAATGCTAAAGTTGGAGGAACAAAAGTGCAATTAAGCCTAAAGTTTTAATGTAAGTTCACTACAAAAAAAGTAATTTTTAGTGGCATTGATATTGTTAAATTGTGGCATTTAATAAATGTCACAAGTGTTATTATTGGCATTTACCTTAAGTGCCTCTATTACAGGTGCCACAACTTGGTTTGTGGCATTTTTTTCTTAAATGCCGGTTTTGTTGCACACTGCAATTACTGGCACCTTTTAAATGCCACAAAATTCATCAACGGTGGTATTAGACTAAAATTTTATTGGCATCTTTTGAATGCCACAATATATATACACAAAATCCAAATTAGGTGTTACTCCTCAGTCCTCACACTCAGTATTGAAATTACAAATAAAATGAATATTAATAAATGTTGAATTTTCAATAATTGATTATCCATACACATTTTTTTCTAGCACAAATCATGGATAGAATTAGACCAGCAACAGTTCCCATGCAATCTCATAGACACAATGGATAGATTAAGTCAAATTTAAACCAGAGTCAACAAAACTAAACACATAAAAGATTGCTATAATCTAGTATCTGTTAAAATTGCCACATGAATTTTTTTGCTTGAAACTACATAGCCTCAAAAGCATAGTAGAACACAAACAACTACAATGTTCCCTTCAATAATCTCTCTTCAAAGAATTATTCTTATAAACAAAAAAACTAACTATATCAATACCTAAGAAATGAAAAATAGCATTGAAAGCAAAAAAGGATTCTCATCAGCTTTGCTCACTATATGTCTTTCCTAGCAAGTACTTTGTCAAAATTGGTATTGGAAGGATTTGCATAGAACATAAAAACTTATTATTATTTAATCATCATTAAGATAAAGAAGTCCAACATTCCTCTGCTATAAAAAAATTCAGAACTTTTAATACCTCAGAAGCAGGTTCTTTGCAACAGGCTCCTGCATCATAAACACAGAGGAAGTTATGTGTTAGACATTAGCATTATGGGTTGAGTTCTCCTACTTTCTTTTATCAAATATATAAACAGTCCAGACATGGAGGGAGTTATGTTGATATGTCTATTGCTGACTAACCGTTGAATAAATAGAAAAAGAATGTCATAAGAAAGATCTTTTAGTTAGCCATACTGCTTCAGCAGGACCGTGATGTTTTAGGCCTTCCAAAGAATGCATCAGTGAGAATATCTCATTGGAAGTAATATGGTTTGTTTGGGGCCAATGGGAAGAGAGAGTTAGCACTAATGAAGCTTCTTACTTGGAACATAACAAGTAAACAACATGATAGTGAATAAAGTTCAATAAGAATCATTTCTAAATCAAATCTACTGTCATTAAAATCACATATAATTGGAATGACAACACAAGCAAGTGACAATTAAATGAGATGAGAGAGCAGAAAAGCTTACATCAGAGGCTTTGCTGATGAGCAGATAACTCTTTGTTTTCAACTATTGCCATTATTGAATTCGAATAAGATAATTCATGACCTAATCCTGGACTTCTTTTTATCTAGATTTCATCTGAAACCACTAAACAGTTTCTTTTCCTTCTACTAGATAGGAAGAGAAATCATTATAAATCAAACTATGTAGCATCAAATTAAAACAAATCTAACAATGGAGAAGCAAAAGATAGATGGAAACAACATATTGCAATGATTAGTATTTAGTAGTGCCAATTGAAACTAGAACTTGCATAAGGTATCTCAAAACACAGTATGTCTATGGGAACAAATTAAAAAAGCTGCATCTATGGAATATTTACTTAATGACAACATTCAAAACACTATATAGTATATTAATCGTGGCTTACCTTCTTGGTTGCTTGACCAAAACCTTTGAACCTGCACCATTTACCATTTGAATGGTTGCAATAAAGATGAAAGTCAAACAATTGAGAATAGTTCTGATTTCTATGTACAAGGAAAAATGAGCACAACAACCAAATGAATAATCAAAGGAATTCATTGGAACTGACCTCACAAGTGGAAGAACTAGAATGTCGATGAAGATGATTTGCCGCAGTCGTTGAGATGCCACAGGCCAAACTTTCTCCCGGCGATCCAACTCTTGGCGTTGATGATGATGATTTGGAACTTTTTCCGTATGGATCTTCCAACGCCCGGTGACGAACGCGACGTTTACGAGCGGAGATGGAGCACACTCTGAGTGTGCGACAACTTCCTTGTGATTCGGTTGCAGACAACTTCAGATTCAAATTCCATGCCACCAGAAGCCATAGTTGATCATCAAAGCGAAGAAGATAAGCCTTAACAAAAAAGTTACCCATGGAAAATAATTTGGAAACCTTGCTCATATGAACTCATATTCACACCAGATCATATCATCCACTAGTTCATAAATCAATTCTTTACAGCAAACTAAATCTAGATTTGACAATACAATATTTCATCAAATTTTAGTTAAGGAGTTATACAATGCAAATCAGGAACAGAACAAATGGAGAATCTATTTGAGAAAGAAAGAGTGAATTGATAGAACTGTACCTCAGATAGATAATATATTTGAGCTGGAATTGAAACCCTAAGTCAACCATTTCCAAATTAACAACACGAAAACAGAGAATTGAAATTGCTTTCAACCCAAATTTCTGAAGAATAGAAAAAGATTCAACCGCTTAGAGTTTTGTTTCTTCAAAATCATAAGATGGCGATAGTGCTATGTTCGATGCAATGAATTGAGAATCAGTGATCAAATGCAAGAAAGATTGAATCAGAAGAATACCTGCTTCACAAGGTTTAACCTATGTGTTCAATTGGTAGAAAATGGATCTAGAATTGCGATCAAAGGGAGCAAATCCAACGAGTGGCAGAACAGATCCGGCGAGGTGTGGTGTGTGGCTACGATGGAGATGGAGCGGTGGTCGCTCGACGGCGGCGAAGGTTGCTTCACAATGCTCGAGCTTGACGAACGATTGGCGAGGACGACGATGGCTGTTGCGTTGCGACACAAAGCTTCCGCGAGCGTTCGTGGATCAGAAGAAACAGTTTGGGAGAAACGGTGTGAATCGCGTGAGCGAGAGTGAAAGAAACAAGTTTTTGTTTTTCCTTTTTCGTTTAAAAATCTGAAACTGTGTGAGTTAAAGTTAACAAAAAAGAAATAATATATTAAAATTGAAAAGAGTTATTTGTGGCATTTAAGTGAAATGCCACTTCGGAAAATTGCTACCAAATAGCTGCTAATTAGCTAGGAATGAATTTTTAAACTAGTGGCATTTAAGTTAAGTGCCACTTCAGAAAATTGCTGCCAAATGGCTGCCAATTAGCTAGATATGTGTTTTTAAATTACTGGCATTCTACTTAAATGCCAGAATAAAATTTGTTTGTGGCACTTTTTGGTAAATGCCACAAATTTAGTGCCACTAAAAACAAGTTTTTTTGTAGTGGTTATAATAAAATATATTTTTTTTATAATTTTTATCCACAATAAAATAATTTTAACTTTTTTTTGAACTTGAAATAATTTTAACTTAAAAATTATAATAAGTTATAATTTTAGTATCGTAAAATATTATTTAGTAAATTTAAATTTATTCAACTTTTGTTATAAATATTTTTCTTTATTATGCTTCCTCAAGTTATTTTTACTTCTATATAATAGATCAAAAATCATATTAATTTTTTTTTCAAATAATATACACATTCGATATAGTAATAATAATATCTTATAGAGACATTTTTTTTAATTTTCAACTATTTTTTCGATATTAATTATTAATAAATATTTTTTTATAAGTAATAAATAGTAATAAGTTTTATTTTTTATTTTTTTAAAATTTCTCAACTTATGATTAATAACTAATAAGATTTATAATTTTTATTCACAATAATGTAAAGAATATAAACAAATTATTATTAACAATCTATTATTGTCATTAATGTAAGGTAGTCAATTTCAATTATTACTAGATATAAAACCCGTGCGTTGCACGGGTGTTTTTACAATTTTATCAACATAATATAAAATTTATTATAGTTTAAAAAAAATAAACATTTTTACTTATAAATTATAATAAAATAAAAATAATTGTGTTAAAACATTTCATTATGAGTATTAGAGTTTTCTTTAAACAATTAATACTATTCAAATTTAATAATTAACATTATTATAATTTTAAAAATTTAAAAATAAAATAAATTATAAAGTGCATTTCAAATATTTTCAATTAATAAGTTTTAATCTCACCAAATAAATTATATCAACATTTTCTTATACTTTTTATCAACAATTAATTAAATTTAACTTTAATAATTACAATAAATTATAATTTTAATATTTTAAAATATTATTTAGTAAAATAATTAATTTTTAATTTTATCCTTAATTATTTTTCTCTGTTATACTTCTTTAAGTTGATCTTTTTTACTAATATATAATAGATTAAAATTTTTAATTGAATAAATTTCTGAAAAAAATACACACACGTCATACTTTTTTGACATCCACGTCATACTTAGTAATGTTAATTTTAAAAATATTTTTATAAATTATTGCGGCATTTTTTAATTTTAAAACTATTTGCTAGTAATTTTTTATTAATAAAATTATTTAATTTTAATTATAAATAATGTTTCCATATAAAAATATTGTTTAATAAAATTTTATTCTAAATATCATCTTGTGTATACTCTATACACTTTTTAATGTATATAAAAAGATATTCTAAAAGACTTAAATAATTATAATATATTAATTTTTTATGTTTGTAAAATTATTTTATAAAATAACACAAAACAACATTATAATAATCTATATTAAACAACACATGTAACTATTAAAAAAAATTATAAGTATATATGTACGAAGAGTATTTAATCATTGACTATTTCTGATATTTCATATATTTATTTTATATAAATTTAATTTTTTTCTCAAGTTGAGGTCAATAATTAATATTTTAACTACATATGTTTAAATTTTTTATCATATTATATTTAGCTTTTACTTAAATATATAGGAAATTTTATAATTAATATATAAATAATTATAAAAATGAAGATAAATAACTTTATAAATATATTATTTAATGTTGGTAGTTGAATAGTTGTTGACATTACAATTTTTTCAGTTTTAATTTTATTATTTAATATATTTATTGCAAATGAAATTCTTTATTTTTAATGTATTTTAATGTAGAGGTAGGAATTGTTTGATGTATTTAATGGAAAAAACTCAAGTCTCCTTTACATATATATATAGATAGAATTTTTTGAATTTTAAAATTATTTTATGTAAATTATTTGCTAATAAATATTATTTTCTTATTTAATTTAATTTTTAATATTTGTAAAATACAAAATTCAAGGAAATTTTAAGTTTATGAATGTTTTTATTTAATGGTAGTAGTTGAATAGTTTTTCACAATATATATTATTTTAATTTTAGTTTTATTATTGTTTAATATATTTATTACAAAGTTTTGTATTTTTTTGGTTGCTTTTAATACACACTTGAGTTTTGCTTATGTATTTAATGCAAAAACTCAAGTGTGCTTTACATATATATATAGATTATTTTTTAAAAATTCACCTCAAGTTGTAATGAATAATTAAAATTTAAATAATTTAAATATTTCATTTTAAATAAGAGAAATTCAAAAGTTTTAAATTTTAATATTTACTTTTAAATATGAAAAATTGAAAATTTTAACAATTAATAATTAATATAATGAATAATAAAGTTGATGTAGTTTTTATTTTAGTTTTCAATTTTTTTTATTTAATGTTTTTAATTTAAAATAAATTTACTATTTTTTATGTGTTTAATGTTATTTTTTCAAGTCTGCTTTACATATGTATATAGATATATATATATATAGAAAATTTTTTTATTTTAAAAGTATTTTATCTAAATTAATTATTAATAAATATTATTTTGTTTTTAATTTTGATTTTTTAAATTTGTTAAATGCAAAGCTCAAGTCAATTTTAAGTGTATGAATGTTGTTATTTAATATAAGTAGTTGAATAGTTTTTTATAATACAAATTTTTTCAGTTTTTAATTTATTAAATTATATATTTTTTAATGTATTTAATATAAAATTATGTGAGCTTTTATGATTTAATGCATTTATTGCATGTAAAAAGCACAAGTGTGCTTTACATATATATATATATATATATATAGAAATTTTTTTATTTTAAAAGTATTTTATCTAAATTAATTATTAATAAATATTATTTTGTTTTTAATTTTGATTTTTTAAATTTGTTAAATTCAAAGCTCAAGTCAATTTTAAGTCTATGAATGTTGTTATTTAATATAAGTAGTTGAATAGTTTTTTATAATACAAATTTTTTCAGTTTTTAATTTATTAAAGAGTAAAATACACTTACCCCCTCAAGGTTTGCTAGAAAAACACTCCACCCCATTCTTATTCAAAATATACACTCCACCCCACTCATTTTATCATGTTAACTCCATCCAAAAGATGCTAATGGAATATTCCATTCAAATCAAAATTATTTAATGTAAACTTATTTTTCCATTTCTTTTTTTTTCTGGTTATTTTTTATTTTATTTTTTTCAAAAAAAAACCTCACTTTCAAATAAAAATCGTTTAACGTCAGTTCCATTTAAAAAAAAAACGTTAGTTTCAACAAAAAATAATATAACATCACAATTACTAGTAATACCCAGTTTATAAAGGATTTTTATAAATAGTGAATTATATAAAAATATTTCGAAATTAATTTCATACTAATTAAAATTTCACCAAATAAATACTAATTAAATTTCTTTTTCCTAGATTTATAAAAAAATGTTGCTTATGAATTCATTGAGTAATGTATGGATATTATTTAATAAAATTCTCTTATCATATATCAATAACATCCCTCATTTTCAATTACTAAAAGTAATATATACTTTAACATTTAACATGTTATAACCAACGCGATCATATTATCCAAATTAAATAATTAATTAAAATAATAATATAACTTTATATTCTTTTATGGAGTGGAAGTTTAACGTACTTTTACCATAAGTTTTAATTTAAAACTATTTCATACATATTTATTCTTGAATTATTTTATAAAATGGTTACTTTATATACCAGCTCCAACAGTATGTAAGCATTGAGAATATTTGTTTGGTCAAATATTAGAAAGTGACGTTTTTTTCTGAAAAAAAAAATAACCAGAAAAAAAAGGAAAAATAAGTTTACATTAAATAATTTTGATTTGAATGGAATATTCCGTTAGCATCTTTTTGAATGAGGTTAACTTATAAAATGAGTGGGGTGGAGTGTATATTTTGAATAAGAATGAGGTGGAGTGTTTTTCTAGCAAACCTTGAGGGGGGTAAGTGTATTTTACTCTTTATTAAATTATATATTTTTTAATGTATTTAATATAAAAGTATGTGGGCTTTTATGATTGGCTTAATTCCTCTTTACATCCCTCATGTTTCACGATTGTGCAATTTTGGTCCCCTTACTTTAAAACGAGCAATTTTAATCCCCAACGTTTGTGCCGTGAGCAATTTTGGTCTATCCGTTAATTTTCTAACGGCAGAGGCTGACATGGCTTTTATTAATTGAGCTGGCATTGTTAATTATTTCCAACTCATTATTTTTTTTTTCAGAAAAACTAAATACCACTTAAGAAGCATGTGCAAGTCACGTGAGGAAGCAAAGTGAAACTGAATTGGGGATAAATTCATCTGCTAATTGAACCCTAAAATTGCAATCGAAGGAATACTGCAGAGGAACAAAGTGGAAGCAATTGAAGTGGGAAAGAAAGAAATGAAGGTTGTTCCCATGGCACCCGAAAGCTCCATTTCGCCATCGACCTCCATGTGTGATGGACCTGTTTATTTGCGGTTGTGCTGTTCAATCACCCTTGATTACGCCGTGGTCGAAGGAAAATCCAGGAAGAAGGTTCTACGGCTGTGTGATTGGATTTCAAATCCGAGTTGTTTGGATTACCTCTGATTACCTCCTTGATTGAGCTTCTATGCTGCATTGGATGTCCCTTGTCTGGAAATTGAAAAATCAGAGTTGTTTCAGGCTGCTGTCTTCTCCTCATTTCGAAGGCCTGTGTATTTTAATGGGGCTGGAGTCGAATTATGTTCCTAATGTATCCACTGCTCTACTAATGATTTATGCACTGGTTTATTTCTCTGCACTGGTCTCATTGTTCTACTGCTGAATTCTGCATTGGTTTACTGTTTTCTGCACTGAGTTTTTTGCACTGGCAGCGAGGTTTTGTGGTTCAGCATCTATGCCACTTCAAGTTGATAATTTGGCACTTCATTGTGGTGGCCTCTCTCTTGTTTCTAGCCTGTTTTTGAAGTGCCCTGCTACTGCCACGTTTTAGTGTTGTTCTATTTGGGCTGCACAAATAGTTGGGTTTCTTACTGTTTTTGCTGTCATGTTTCTCTTGTAATTTTTTTTCTCTTTTTCTTGTACATATGAGGTTTTGAAGTACACCTAGTACTTCCTTATTATATATAGCCTTATATATTTTGGCTTATCTAAAAAAATGTTTGTGTAACTTTGTTAGAATCCTCTTTTGAATGCAAAATGAAGATGATCTTTTGGCTGAAGTCTCTTTTGAATGATTGAATTGGGCTATTGAATTTGGCATGACTGAATAAATATTGTCTTTGAATTTGTGATAATGCTTATGCATTCTCTTTTTAGCATCTAGTAGTGACTGCTTTATAAATCATGAGTTTCTTGACAGAATCATCAAGCCATGCTTGACAACCCACCACAACTTCAGATACTACTACCCCAAGTTATTGGACATACAGTAATGGTCAAAAGTGACATAAAAACTAATCTGAAAGTGCACCTTGGGAGGCTTGTGTTGACTGGGCATGTGGATCTGTTTGCTGCCTTTGTCCACTGGCCCTGCCTCTTCCCCTCCCTCTTCCCCTGCCTCTTCCCCTGTTACTGCCACTGCCAGTAGCTCCCTGTCTAGGTTGAGCACTTGTGGTTGTTGTCTGAGCTTGGACACGACCACTAGCTCCCTGTCCAGGTTGAGCAGTTGCGGTGGTTGTCTGAGCTTGGACACGGCCACTGCCACTAGCTCTCTATTCAGGTTGGAGTACCTTTGTATTTTGCTGATTGTACAAGGTTTGAGAACACTGAGTTCAGATCAACTATTGCACAAGTTAAAATACAACTACAATTAAACACAACTGACATTCATTACCTTGTTTCCTCCTTTTGGTATCACCCTATCAGCAGCTGTTTTCCCAATACATGTCCTCTTATTGTGGTCCCATTCTCCACACCTACGACACTTAATTGTGGTTTGTTGTCTTTTTAGCTTGTGTGGATTTCTGGGTTCATCGTTTGCCTTTCTCCTTGCCTTTTTTGGTCTCCCAACTGCTCTCCTCATGTAGGGTGGGTTGAGTGGTGGATAGTTACTAACTGGCCACAGCTTAGGTCCATTTGATGGTAAAATTATGTAGTCATAAGTTCTGAGAAATGTTGATCTCCTACAAATAAAGATTCACAAAATGACATTATGTTAGAACTAAAAACTCAAACTAGAAATAAATAATCACAAAATGGTTTTATGAAACACATTACCTGTACCAAGGATGACAATACTCTTCAGGAATGTCATTGTTATGCCAAATGCATGCAATTGCATGGCAGCAGGGAATGCCAGATAAGTTCCATCTTCTACAGCCACATGATTTGGTTTCCAAATTAACAGAATACTTGTCATACCCTTTAGAGACTTCAAATAGACCACGTTGACCATCTCCATGGAAGATAGGTGTCCAGCCATCTGACTCTTTCTTTGAAACCTCTAATTTTTGTTGTATCATAGGACAGAGATATCCATTATACCTTACATGAGATCCCTTTGCTTCACTATCCTGTTGGTGATGTAAAACTTCAGGCCTTCAACCAAAGAGATAATTGGCTTGTCTCTATATTCCAAAATCGCCCGATTGAACGCCTCGCACATATTATTTACTTGAAGGTCACAACGTGGAAATGTGCTGTATGCTGCCCTACTCCACTACTTTGCTGGTATCTCACTCATGTCCTTCCAAGCCTCTTCATTCATTCTCTTCAATCTGGCCATAGCTCTATCAAACTCTGGGATTGTGCATGCCCTTGCAGCAGCCCATAGAGCACCTTTAAACTCTTCACCTGGATACTTCTTCCTCCAGTTACCGTACAAGTGTTTCACACACAACCGGTGATCCACATTTCGATCCAGCATCTGCAATGTTGGGACCAAGCCCTACAATTCCACATACACATAATAATGTTAGCAACAAATCAATATACATAAAGTACACAAACGCAAAAGAACAGAAATATACCTTTTGCTGATCCGAGATGAAGCTCCATGGCTTCCTCTCAATGCGATTTAAGTCTTGCAATAACAGATCCACAAACCAAGCCCAAGAATCCTTGGTTTCTGCCTCAACAATAGCAAATGCTATAGGAAGCATTTGATTATTCCCATCCTTCCCAACTGCAGTTAAGAGTTGCCCACCATAGACTCCTTTAAGGAAACAACCATCTAGACCTATTAAAGGTCTACATGTGTTGACAAATGTCGTTTTGCATGCTGCAAAACAAACATACATCCGCTCAAACATTGGACCATCTTCCCCCATTGTGCTTTTGATTTTCACAGTGCTATTAGGATTGCTTCTCAGTAACTCTTCTGCATAACTCCTCAAATTATGGTACTGCTCACATACAGCACCTTCAATAATTTCTAGTGCCTTTACCTTAGCTCTATAAGCCTGAAATCTAGTCAGACCAACCAACACCCCACCTGAGTCTGGCTTCCTCCACCAAAGCACCAACTTTCATACTAGGGGTATGTCTTAAAGTGGACACAAATTTCCTTGCTAGAATGCTTGTCTTTGCTTGTCTGTTCTTGGAAGTTCTGTGGCATGTATGATCACCTTTGAAGCTGACAATTTGGAAATAAGAATGCTCCTCATATTTAGAAGCCCTAATGTAAAATGGGCATCCTGTTAGGCACTTCACCACCACCCTCTTCTTGTCATCCTTCTTCACTGTAACACTCTTCTTATTCTACAAAGCATATTCTTTGACTGCTGTCTTAAACAGTTGCTTAGTGCAGAAAATCTGACCTAGCTCAAACTTCACTTCTGCATCTTCTTCACCCAATTTAAACTTAGGAAACTTCCTTTTTTCCACTTCATCATCTGAATCACTAGGTGGAGGAGTGTCTAAGTCTTCAGAACTTCCATCTTCATCTACAAAATCATCAAATGAAGTTGGAGTTGAATTCTTAGAAGCAACAACACCTTGACCTACCACTTCATCATTGTCATCTCGTTCTTCATATCCATTAGCATGTATTACAGGCTCTCCATGGACAATATAATCTGGTAAAATATTGGTCCAATCCCACCTTTCACTATAGTCAGGGTCATCTAAGCTGACATCACTACCACTGTCTTCCTCTAACTCAAGCACATAATCTTCATCTAGGCTATCTTCATCAGAGTACCCATCACCACCAACCCCAACAACCTCACTTTGCCCCTCAACCCCAGAAACCACACTCTCCCCCTCAACCCCAACAACCAGATTTTGTCTCTCAACCCCACTAACCACACTCTCCTTTTCTACCTCAGCAACCACAGCTTCTTGCTCAACTTCAGAAGAATTTATCACCTCAACAACAACCTCACCAACTACAGACTCGCTTTCAATAACATTTACTACCTCAATCACAACCCTAGACTCCCTTTCAGCAACCACACTCTCTCTTTCAACCTCACTAGCATTTATAACCTCAACAACAGTCTCATTTAATGCACCAACTACCTCAGAAACATGCCCAGGTCCCTCAGTCACAGTATTGTCACCATTAATTTCAATTGGAACCACTTGATCCCCAGCAGAATCCTTCACAACCTCATTGTCTATGAAATGTTCAACATAGAATTCAACTACAGCATGACCCTTCACATCATTCAAGAAATTTAAGACATGTGCATCTTCATTGAAAGGTCTACGTCCATTTAAAAGCCCAAAAGCAGGGTGTCTGTACCACACAGTAAATGATGCATATCCAAGGTGTTTTACCAGTTTACCCAACTCTATCGAATTTATCTCATCAACATCCCACCTTTCTATTGTTTCACATGCACCCTTCACATATTCCAAACTAGGTTCACTAACAAAACAACCTCCATGCCAAATATGAACTGTCATGTGTCCAACAATAGTGGGCCTACAATTCCACAAGTTGGAATTAAAAAAATGCAACCAGTCAAAAGTGCATGTTCCCAGGAATTAAAAAAGTGCAACCAGACAAAATCATGCAATACTAAATATGAAAATAAGCACAAGTGGGAAGGGAAAAGGTACCTAAAGTGCATGTTCTCAGGAAGTTTATCCTCACTCCACTCGAAGGTAGGGTCGGAGGTCATCTCCTCACATGTGCGTTGTTCTAGGACCATGACTCCTTTTCCCTTGTCTTGATTCGGATTCGTGCCTCCATTCGATCCTCGCCCTCCACGCGTTCTTCCCCGTCCAGCCATGGAGAATCTCGAAGGTGACTAACAGATTGCAGCAGTGGAACAACGAGATGATGAGGGATTGCAATCGCAAAATCCAAGCGAGATGATGACAGATTGATATCGCACAATCCAAGCGAACACAGTATTAGGGTTGGGAATTTAGGGATTTTGATTTTTATTCCTTGTTATCTGATCTAATCCAAAGCAAACTGATCTAAGGGTTGGGAAAAAAGAATGACTTGGAAATACAATAAGAGTGCCAGCTCAATTAATGAAAGCCAGGTCAGACTCTGCCGTTAAAAAATTAACGGTTGGACCAAAATTGCTCACGGCACAAACGTTGGGGATTAAAATTGCTCGTTTTAAAGTAAGGGGACCAAAATTGCACAATCGTGAAACATGAGGGATGTAAAGAGGAATTAAGTATAGATAGTAATTTCTAATTTAAAAAATGAATAAAAATAATTCAATCAATGTGATGAATTGTTTTACCCTATAAACTCAGTGGCCCTATAAAGTATAAACTGAGTGAACTGTTTAGAGGAGCCGGACAAAAATTAACGGTTACTCTTCTTAAATTATTCATTGAGTAAGCTTGATACCTTGCCATAAAAAATGAAGTTGGACATTTTCATTTATCGCAACTCCCACGTTTTAATGTGTCAGAACTAGAGCATAAATGTACCGTGAAGTAATTGGCACATGAGTGTCCCTGTGTCCGCAAGTTAAGTCCATTACTATTCTCTAATACTAATCGCAGGGCAATTTTTATGTTTCCTAAATATAGATCATCATTAGATACTCTTTCTCAACAGAGTCAATGAAACTCACTCTGGGCAGCAGCAACATTAGAAAATATCCTAATAAACACCTCACAACCACAAATATGGCGTGACCTAACCGTTAGCTCACTTCGTTACTTAAACATGAGAGCAGACGTTCGGTCGTCGCACATAAAAATGGTGCACAGAGCCTATATTGCGACTAGCCACTTAATGCGAACATTTACGAGGAAGAATTAATCATTGCTGTCGGCGGTGTATATTAATTTTTTTTTTAAAGTTTGAGCAGCACATTATTAGTGCCGTTAATTATCTTCTGTCATCACACACTTTACCCTTCTTCCTCAAAGAGAAGCCAAAAGCAACTCACCACTTTTCTCTCTCTCCCATCTCTTTCAACCTTCAATTCCTCTCTGCACTGCCAAACTGGACAAGAAAGATCTCATTCCAAAGGAGCCAATAAGCCTCACTACTCACAAACAAAACCCTCGCAATTCTCACACTAACCCATCATTTTCAAGCTAACAAAAAAAAAAAAACCATTCACTCTTTTCAGTTTTACTTATAAATCTCACTCTCTCTCTCTCTCTCTATGACTCCGTCACTGGAAACACAGAGGAGTTTCTCTATGAAATCAAAGGCGGCACACGTCCATAACGGAAACGGTTACGCCAGCGAGACTTGCGCCGGAAGATGCGGCGGCGGGAGCAGCAGCGGGAGCTCGCCGAGTCCGCCGCCGTCGCCGCGGCGGAAGACGACGCAATGCAGGAGGAGAATGCGGCCGGTGAAGGACTTGGCGGAGACGCGGCGGCTTGCCGCCGGGATCATGGCGCGGCGGAGCCTCAGGTACTTCTTCCTGCTTCCGGTAGTGTACATCTTCGGTCTCCTCATGTGCGTCGGCCCCTTCCCCTTCCCGTTGTTCTCTCACGCGCCTCTTCCTGGTTCCCGTTACCGCAGCCATGAGGTTTTCCACAAGCTCTGGCATGATATTGAGTCTGATAATTCCTCTGCCATTCAGGTGAGTGATCGAACGAGTGTAATGCACAGTAAGCAATGTGTGTATACATGAACTTGAAAGGTAAAGTTGTGAATTGAATGATTTTGGAGATGAATTCTCGTCGCAAAAAAACGAATCGAGCTTTTTTTTCTATTTATTGAAGAATTTTGTGTTTGTTTTTGGTGCTACTTGAATTTTTGTTGTTTTGCTTTGTTTTGTTTTGTTGTTATGTTGATTATTGACTAGTTTTTTATGTGTAACGTAATGAAATCATTTTCTTCCATGAAGAGTGGTGATTTATTTAATTTAATTTAATTTTGTGTGTGTTGTTTATGCAGTTATCTTCTGTGTGGAAGTACAAGAGGAAGTTGAGAGAGCAGAAGCCATGTCCGAATTTGACTGCATTGTATCATGAACATATCGGTATGCGAATGGAAAAACTATAAGCTATTTTTTTGTCTCAACAATTGCTTTTTTTATACATATCTATCTAGGTGGATGTTGGACCTGATTAAATTAGCTTCTTTCTGTTTATGGGAATAGAAATAAGTTTTTGGTTCCTGACTTAAGAAAAAGCTTACATAATAAGCAAGTGGTTATGGAGAAATTAGATGAAAAGCTTTTTAAAAAAAGTTGACAAGTTGATTTCAACTTGTGCAGGAAGCTAGTAGATAAAAGATCAATATCCATTTCAACTTTTCTTTTCCTTTAAGTTCATTTTAAAAAGTATATCCAAATTGGGTCTTTGTATTGCTGCTAATGTGAGACTTGGAATAAAAGTAAACTGAACTTTATTCAAACTTGATCTTTCTATTGCTTCTAATGTGAAATTTGACATAAAAGTAAACTGGGCTTTATCCAATCTGGGTCTTTCTATTGCTTCTAATGTGTACTTTGGCATAAAATTCAACTGAACTATGCATGAGTGGGATGTTTATGTGATTCTCTTAATTTCAGTTTCCCCTGGCCTGAATGGTTTTTTAATTGTGGAGGCCAATGGTGGTCTTAACCAGCAACGCTCCGCGGTATTATCGCAAAATCTTCCCTTTCTATGACTTTCAGCAGTTTTGTTTTTTTGTTGAAGAGATGAACTGTTTTTCACCATTGTGCATCTTAAATTGTTCTCCTGTAGATTTGCAATGCTGTGGCTGTTGCTGGACTCCTGAACGCAATACTGGTTATACCTCACTTTGAATTCCACAGTGTGTGGAAAGACCCAAGGTGACCCATTTACTTGTTATCTTTAGCTTTGAACCTTAAAATGTAAGTCTTAAACAATCATACTTAAGCAACTAGAGGTAATGGAATTAAAGTATTCCTTGTTCGGCACGTGAGGATGTAGCGAACATTATGGTGTATCCTTGACTTCTTTTATTGCTGATTTTTTTTTCTACAATTACTACTATCTATTTAAAATGATGTTACTTCTCATACAGTGAATTCGGGGATATATATGATGAGGATCATTTTATATCCACACTTGATGGTTATGTGAAGGTGGTAAAAGAACTGCCTGAGGCACTAATGGAGAGGCATAATTACAATATGAGTAATATAACTAACATCAAAGTTCAAGCTTGGGCTCCTGTCAGTTATTACCTGGGAGTTGTTTATCCTATCTTGCAAAAGGAAGGGTAGGTATTGGGCCACTTTAATCTCATTTGTTATTCATAATCTTTTCTAGTTTGTGAACTGAACAATGTTGAATTTCAAAAAGTCATGTGTGTATATATATATATATATATATATATATATACACACATATATATAAAATATTTTTTTTGGTTTATGGGTGAAACTGAACTTAATTCAAACTGATCAGCTAAAACAATTTGATTTTAAACAAACAGTGATTGAAACAAGGAATTTTATCTTTGGCGTGCTTAACTTGTGCAGGGTTATTCGAATAGCTCCATTTGCCAACCGTTTGGCCATGAGTGTCCCTCCACATATTCAATTTCTAAGATGTCTTACTAATTATAGAGCATTGAGGTTTTCTCCTTCAATATCCTCATTAGCTGAGAAACTGGTTTACCGAATGACTGAGAAGAGCTCAAGGACAGATGGAAAATATATTGCTGTGCATCTTCGCTTTGAGGAGGTACTGATGCTTATTCTATCATTTTCAGATCTAGTAGTTGGTGTTAATATGTGTTTCTCTATGTGTCAAAACTCAATAATTTATTGGACTGAATCAGCTTTGAGTAATCTTTGACCTATTCTTCTCAACATGCAGGACATGATAGCATTCTCCTGTTGTGTATATGATGGAGGAAAGGCAGAGAAGTCAGAAATGGATTCGGCTCGGGAAAAGGGGTGGAGGGGAAAATTTAAAAGAAAAGATCGTATTATTGTTCCTGACCTCAATCGAGTCAATGGAAAATGCCCATTAACCCCTCTGGAGGTATTTATTTGCTTGTTAATGCTTCTCAGGTGTCAAATGTTTTTTTATTTTATTTTATTTTGAATCTTGTCAGTTTCATGACCGTAAGCTATTGACTTCTTAATGAGACACTGTCACTATTTTTCTTAGTAGTACCTATTTGTGATTACTCAAAATCTAAGCGTTGCCATTTGTACACGTTTATTATTTGTAATGGATTTTGATGGAAGAGCCCCATGATGAGATGAAAATCAAATTAATTCATGCAAATTGAAATTGTTGTTGAAACTGATATTGCATGGATGGAAGAGACTTATGTTTATTGCATGTTGTGTTCCTTAACTATGTAGGTTGGTATGATGCTACGTGGCCTGGGGTTCGACAATAATACTTCAATATATTTAGCTTCTGGGAAAATATATCATGCAGAGAGATATTTAGCTCCTTTGTTAAAGATGTTTCCCAATCTGTATACAAAGGAGTCTCTTGCAACATCAGATGAGCTTGCTCCTTTTATGGTAAAGATCCTTGCTAGCTGAAAAAGAAAATAGAGCAATAACAAATTTCATGCTTCATTTTATGAATCTGGATGGCTAAAAAGTTTTCAGCTTCAGTTTTATTTTAATTTTCTTGTCATAGCAGCCCTTATACTGAATCATGTTATCTAGATTTTCTAGTAGACATGCTTTATTTGTTCAGCTGCAGCCTCATTTCGTTCTCATTTTATTCTGCAGCATGCAGATAGTTTTATGCTCATGTTGATTAAAACATATGTATGAAGTCAGTCAAAACTACGGTTGGCATTTGATATACAAACTTATCATCTATATGACCTTGAAGTAAGAAAGTTTGGTAGCAACTTAATTGGGCTCAGTGGTACTGAGTTGGAACTTACAAACCTTCATTAAATTTTTTAAGTGTTTGAAAAAAACAGTGTACTAGAAAGCTAGTGCCATGGCAGGGTCTAGGGAAGGGTCAGAACCTTAGTGGGACTATAAATTCTTAAATTTTTATGTTCATTTATATGGGTTGGACCTGGAAACTATAGCTCATCCATCTGAAAAGATGATCAGCAGTTTTGAACTTCAATTGCTACATTATTTTGGGTTTATGTTATTTATACACCAACACCAAGAATGCATTACTGGATAGGAGGCCGGAACATTATGTTTAATAATGATCAAGGAAGGGATCGGCTTTCAATTCCAAAATGAAAAAGATCTATTTGGCTTTATAGTGTGGTTCTCTCTTCACCCCGCAGTCTCATAGTTTGTGTCTTGATGGCTGGTTGCAAGTGCATATTTACTACAATTTTTTCTGAGGTGCTAAAAATACTAATATTCTCTATCATCATAGAGCGTATACTGTGTAATATTTGTTGGGACTTTCCAATATGCTCTGACGCTTAGTTTTCATCCTTATCTAGGGCTATTCCTCCCAATTGGCAGCACTGGACTATACTGCATCCTTGTTTAGTGAGGTTTTTGTTACCACTCAGGGTGGTAACTTCCCTCATTTTCTGATGGGTCATAGAAGATTCCTCTATGATGGACATGCCAAGACCATTATTCCGGATAAACGGAAGCTTGTTGTTCTTTTCGAGGACATGAGTATCAGGTATGCTCTCTTATGTTTGGCTTGAATCAGACTGCTAATAGGTTTGTTACTGGAGTTGTTGTCCAACCTTGTCTGCATGTTTTATTAAGTATAATTTTTATCTAGATTAAGTTTGGGGACATAGGCTATGCAATCTTTGGAAAACACTAGATGATAGGCAATATTTGTGCATTGATTTTTCAGTTGGAAAGCTTTCAAGGATCAGATGGAAAACATGCTCACAGAAAGTGACCGCAAAGGAATCATGGTCCCTAGAGTTAGAAAAATCAACAGAAAAACTTCTGTCTACACTTACCCTCTACCAGAATGTAGGTGCCTACAGCAGTCTCATTCCCATCAAATTGACCTAAACCTAGACATTCCTGAGAATCACAGCAGAACAAAAGCTTAAATGGACGACTTGCTTCATTTGTTCCAAAATTTCTGCCACAGCCATCAGATTTATATTATTTCCAATTCCATGGTTTCGGGGGTGCAATCAACTTCCAGTTCTACAGCTTTTTGAAGTTGTTTTTCTCATTTTGTCAAGATGGGAGCATTTCAGTTCTGATAATACAAGAGATTTCACCTTGTGATTGGCTGCTGCGACTGCTTGAAGATTTTGTGTGCACATACTTATTTCACTCAGCGGGACAGTTTTCTAGCGTCCTATGTAAAAGTTGGAGTTGGAACATGGTTTCAAGGAAAGGATTGAGGATGCTTGCAAATGAGTTGTCACCATCTCTAATGCATGTTTGGATAGAAGCTATAACTTCAAGCTTCAACTGAATCCACGTCTACGTCCTTCCTGATATGGTTCCAAACAAGTACATAGTAGAACTTAAAAAGAGTCAATTATAGAGTTGTATTTTTATTTTCCTTTTCTGATCAATGCTTTTTGAACTAATATTCCTCTTTCTACATTTTTCAATTCTTGTGTAAAATTCGTAGAGCGTAGAAATAAGACTAATATATCAAGTAGGTGAGTTTTTTTTTCTTTTCTTTTTTTACATAGTTTCTGGAATTTTTTTTCTAAATAATGCAAAAAATATTTTTAATTAGCAAAAAGGGGTACTAAAAACAATATTTAGCAAGATGGGGTACTTTGTTGGGTTCCGCAATTAATGTTGCGAATTGCAAGTCTGAAAAAGTAAAAGCTGATTGGGAAATGATGGGTGAATGATGGGTTGCAGGGTGATTGGAAAATAATTGCCTTATGATTTTGGCCGTGTGTGGGAGCCGCATGTTTTCTTGCGAGTCCAACTTGAGATGCATGGGGAAGGGCCACGTGCTGACTGACTCGAGGAGGAAGGGCCACGTGCTGACTGATTGACTCGAGGAGGACACATTGATGGGGAGTGGGAGCCGCATGTTTTATTGCGAGACCAACTTTTCAGGGTGAATGATGGCACAATGATTCAGGTGATATGGGGCAGGGTGGCAGGGTGGCAGGGGAACAAGACAGGACCCGTGAGTCTGGCTGCATGGGGAAGGAACGTGGCAGCTCTGATTTGACCATGGAACCGCAATAAATGTTGCGAATTGTAGTGTTTTGTGGCGGTCTCCAACCCCTACAAATAGACCGCCACTCTCCCAACTCCCTCAACTCCAACTCCCAAATCTCTTAACTCTCACAACTTTCTCCCAACTCTCGACCAATTTTCTCTCAACTCTCAAAGTGTTAATTTCTTTGAACTCTCCCCCCTCAAAATAAAGGTATTTTCTCTACTCTTTCAACCTTTACTTTGAAATATTTTTTTAATGGTTTTGTTAATAATGATATAAGTAAATGACTAGTTTTCATATGTGACTTGATTATTATTACTAACTATATTGTATAACTTTTATTAATTATTAGCATTAAGTTTTGTTACTTAAATTATTTTAGAATTATTATCATTAAGTTTTGTTACTTAAATTATTTTAGAATTATTATCATTAAGTTTTATTAAATTATTTTAGAATTATTATCATTAAATTTTATTAACTATCATCTTTTATTCATTATGTTCAATAGGTATTGTAAATGGCCGACCAAGAAGTGGTCAAATTGGGTCCGAGGAATGATAGTGTGTTGTATTTGCAAAAAGATGGCAAACACGTGTCTGTTGGTGCGTGGAACCAAATAAATAGAATTCTGAAAGTGAGAAAATATCGGGATTTTCGAGATTTTATTCCCGCTGAAATTGTAGGCCACCTTCGTCAAGCCGGATTTTACGAAGCTGCCTTAGCTGGGTCTCTGAAACTTGACAAAGTTTTAATATCAGCTATGGTGGAGCGATGGAGGCCTGAGACACACACGTTTCATATGCCGTTCGGAGAGTGTACTATCACTCTGCAAGATGTTGCTGTTCATCTTGGCTTACCCATTGATGGGAATCCTGTCACCGGAGTTACTTGGTGTGATTGGTCTGAGCTTGTAGAGGACTTGCTCGGAGTGGTGCCACCCGCCAGTGCTATCAAAGGAGGTGGCTTGAAGTTGGTTTGGCTGGCTGAGCAATTTAATTTTCATAATCTAGCCGGTGCCGACCCGATACAACTTATGTATGCTGCAAGAGCATTCATCTTGCGACTAATTGGTACTTTCTTACTTTGTGACCACACCGGTTCACATGTCCCTCTTAGATATCTCATTCTCTTACGAGACTTTGAGGAGACCGCAAAGTATAGTTGGGGTTCAGCCGTACTAGCACTTCTCTATCATGAGTTGTGTTATGCAACTGGTGCTTCACGTACAGAGATTGGCGGCTGTGCTTATTTGATACAAGTGTGGGCATGGCTAAGGATTCCAGGAATCGGCCCGGATCCACCGAGGTTGCACCGTGGCCTCCCACTCGCGGCAAGGTATGCACATAATTTAAATAATAAATTTCGTTGTTAATTTCATGTCCTTAAATTCAAACATTACGGTTCATTCATTTTTTATATATTAAACAGATGGAGGGACCCGGATCCGGAAAAACCAATAAAGTGGGCAAAGAAGCAAATCGAGTGGTGGCGCACCAAACTAGACGATTTGAGTTCTAATGACGTGAGTAGCTTGTCGGACTTTGCTTATCTTTATTTTCATTTAAATTCTTATCCTTCTTGTGTATGTAGTTTGTGTGGAAGCCGTACTCTGATCGTGTTCTCAATGGGCTTCCGGAACGTTGTCGAGAAAACATGCATTTATGGAGAACTGTGGTGCCAATGGTACTCTATCACATTTCAGAGTGGCATCAACCGGATCGAGTTATGCAACAATTCGGGATGTTTCAACCTGTACCGGATGCACCGTCTCAACTTAATGAAATGCATGATATTTCTCTAAAAGGGAAGGAAAAGCAGGATTGGGTACATAACATGCGTGGTTTTATACAGCTGTGGTCGGAGAGGCACCAGAGGTTGGCTAACCAACCCGAGACTAATACTCTTGTTGGGCCAAATGATGAGTACATGATTTGGTACGACAAGTATTCCGTTCGTTGGTTGACGCGTGCGGCTGCAACAAGGGGGCAAATGGTTATTATTTTTAAATTGTTGTGTTATTTTTACTTCTGTATTCATATATGTGCGTAACATCCTCACTCTGTTATTAATAATGTAGGCTATGCGCGTTCAGCATGTATGGTATGGACTGACACCTGAAGGTCGCCCACTATACACGGATCATGACCTTCAGAACCAAGCTGCTCGTTGCCTTACACTTTGCCATGCAAGTGACAGGATATCTCATCCCGCTGCATCGGTTCCTAGCTTTCCTATGGAGTTTACACACGCAACCACAAATGACATACCGCCTTACACTTTGGACTACACTTCAAGCTTACACACAGTGATTAATTTAAGAGCTTGCACAATTAAAGCAACATAATTATCTTTGTAGTGACACTGATCTCCGACTCGGCTGAGATTGATTCTCCCTTAAGTCCATCTCATTTCTTATACGGGTAGACCTTGGACGACCCTTCTTCCGTATTTTGGCAGGATCTGGAGCAATTATAGGCCCAGCTCTGGGCGGCATGTTCAGATCATTCCCAATGGGGTACCACTGCCCTGAATACGCATCCACAATGTTCTGAATCGTATAAACAGGGTCCACATATTGAAGATAGTCTAAACTCTGGTTGGCGCACGCGGCGATCACATGTGAACAAGGATATTTGAACGTCTGGAAGCGCCCACATTCGCAAGTTCTTTCATCTAAGTTCAGTCGCCACGTATAACCACTGCGATGGTTCTGCTGGTTGAATCCCTCCTCTACTTCGAACCTGGACCTATCTATGCTATACGTCCGCACAATGTGAGACTGGGCAATCGTCGCATTCTTTGTCATGGCCTCCATGACCTTGTTACAATATATGTCGCCGGCTCTTTGTTGTGCTGCTGCTGCAGAACCTCGCTGCACAAAATATTCCACAAGCCTGCCATATGTGCATTTAACAAGTGCAGTGATAGGCAAGTTTCTAGCACCCCTAAACACTTTGTTCACAGCCTCAGATAAGTTCGTGGTCATGTGGCCATACCTACGACCTTCCACATCACACGCTCGGCTCCATTTCTCATTACTGATGTCATTTATCCATTGCCGGACAGCTGTGTTGTGCCCTCGAAACGCCGCTAAGCGTTGCTCGAAAAGATATGGGCAAGGCTCGTAAGCTGCACATTTCAAACAAATTTCAATATTCCATATTAAAAAAACATCGCATTGAACTAATGAACAGACGCAAACTTACCCATATTTATCAGTTCATTTTTTTGCTCTGTGTTGTGAAACCTGTTGTTGAAATTACTGGCAACGTGGCGAATGCAATACACATGATAAGCGTTTGGTGGCTGCCACCCGTTAGACGGATTCCCCACTGCTGAGAGAATGCTAGCGTGTCTGTCTGATATTAGACATATCCCTTGTTTCTTGGTGACATGCACACGCATCAGACGAAGAAACCACGTCCAAGCACCGAGTGTTTCTCCCTCCACAATTGCAAAAGCTAAAGGCAACACATTACTGTTCCCGTCCTGTGTCGTGGCAATAAGCAAAGTTCCACTATACTTTCCGTAGAGGAATGTGCCATCAATTTGTATCATTGGCTTGCAATAGTTGAATGCGTCACAACATTGTTTGTACGTCCAAAACACTCGACCAAATTTCTTGAAATCAGGAACAACATTGCCATACTGGTCCTTATAGTCAGTTGTGACAAACTCGTAATGGGATACAGGGGAAAACCTCAGCATATATTCCAACCACCTAGGGAGCAGGTCGTAAGACTCCTCCCAATCACCGAACACGCGAGCAAGTGCTTTTTGCTTCGCCTTCCAAGCTTTAAAGTATGACACCATATAATTGAGTTGACCACTTATCCTCTCTTGTATGAGGGAAATAGGGATAGTTGGTTGGGCACTTACCATGCCTAAGACATAAAAGAAAAATAATGTATGTTAATAGCAATTTCATATTTGTAAATGTGTAGCGAAATAATAATCATATGTAAGCAATATATACCAAGAATGTAGTTGGACATGAAGGTGGACGTCATCTTCTTGTGGTCTTGAGAAGTCATCGCATTTAAGCACGTATGCGAACCCCCCCATTTGGATATGATCCATTTACCAATTTTCTTGGATAGATGTGCCCTTATCCTCCACGGGCAGCCATCTACGGATTTCTGACACTTTGCAGTAAAGTACTCTGGCTTGGATTCACTCATCTTATAAGTTTGATTTAGTCTAAAACAATAGTGTAACAAGGCATCCTGTACAGCACGCTTGTTTTCAAAAATCAACCCTTTACATAAGTCATCACCTAGCTTCCATGATCCATTCACATCCGTTTCAGAATAAAAATCAGTTTCTTCATCTGGGTGATCCCAGTTAATATATGTATAATGCGAAGAAGCACTCCAGAATGGGGCCGTGTTTGGGTGGCCTATAAAATTATAGAAATATATCAAGTACCATATATTTATAAAAAACAACGCTTGATGAGATATGTTGATTGTACATACCTTGAGTTTCAACATTGACATTCACTGGTGCCGCAGGTTGATCAGCAGGATGAGGTGCCATCCGAGGCTGAGGATTAGCGTGTCGGTCTCCCTCATCGTCTGTGTCAGACTCGTCACCTCCTTCTTGCATTCTTTCATCTTCATTGTGGTCATCGTCTGAAGGAATGACTTCACCGTCCACATTATCATTGTCAAGGCGGTAGTCATAATCATCGCCCAAATTAACTGCGACATCCGAAGGAACGACGATATTGGTCTCTTCAATACTCATAACGCTAAAAGGCACAGTATATGGTTCTGCAAGAAGCTCCTCATCAACAACATGTCTACCACCGTCTTCAGTGGGTCTCGGTTGAGTAGACGACAGATACGTCGGCACTGACATTGATGAACTTCCAGCTTCAGTAACTTCAACATACAGCTCCAGCTGAACCATATATGACTGCTGACTAAATGCATCCATCATGACTTGAACATCAACATTATCAACTATCTCAAAATGCGTAAAAAAAATGGGATTCGGTGTCGTCATAAATCTAGAGCTGACTCTAGAAATCATCTGGTTCCTTTGCAGCTTCAACCTTTCGTGGATTTTCTTCTTCAAACGGTCGAAGGTAATGTTTCGCTTCAGATGCATGGACCTTCTCCGACCTTCGAATATGGCACCTTGGTCGCCATGGACAACCCTGCCATCGTAATACACAAAAGTAATAACTTGATCCATTGCAAAGGTTTTTTTCGTTACAGAAACGTTCTGAAATGCAGGAGATTGAAGTTTTGAAAATATTGAAGTGTATTTTTCGTAGAAGAAAGTTATGAGGCTCAGGAGTTAACTTATAGTGTTTTGAATTCGCAAAAATAATTGAGAATCCAGTCAATCTCGCTTATTTTGTCATTTTGTATATCCTGGATTCGCAAAAAAAATTGAGCATTCAATCTTAGCCATTCCTTTCCCTCCATGTCAGTACTGCCACCTGAAAAGCACTTGAATTCGCAGGTAAAGTCGCGACACCAATAACGTGCAACCTGCCACCCTGCCACCCTGCCACCATCATTGACCATCATTCCAACTACATGGAAAACGCAAGAAAACTTGCGAATCCAATAACGTGCAACCTGCCACCCTGACATGGAAAACGCAAGAAAACTTGCGAATCCCACCATCATAAAGCAATGATTTCCCCAATCACCCTGCACCTCCCAACGCAGTCAGACCTTTTTCAGAATAATAGATGGAAACGCAACAAAACTCGCGAATCCCACTAAAAGTACCCCATCTTGCTAAATAAATTTTTTCGTGCCCCTTTTTGCTAATTAAAAAACTTTTTTGCATTATTTAGAAAAAAAATTCTAGTTTCTGTGGGAGAAACTCGTTTTGGTCCTGTTTACGAATGGCTTTGTTTTTTTATTCCTTTCCACAGCTTTAAAATGTAATTTCATGTTTTTTGAATTCTCGTTTCTATTCTACAATTAATACCTTGGAACTTAATAATCCTTGGAAAAACAGACCGTGAAGAAGATCTAAAATGAGTTTTGGAATGCCTGAACAATCCCTGAACATCTTTGCTCGTAATGAAGTGCAAAAAGAAAAATATGATAGGAATGTAAAAAACAGGTCATTGAGAAAGTCCAGAATAGAATAGAAAGCAACAGACTTTTCCAGTGTTTTTATAATTGGGGCTCTTCTTTTGGCCGCACTTGCTTTGTACTCACATCACTTCAAGTCTTCAATCATTTGGAAAATATATTTCCGAATGCAATCATTTATGGGAATTGATTTCTGATATCAAATTGGGTGGTGCAGGTGAAAAATATGGAGAAGTCAGAAGAAATCCCCAATAAAATTCTTCCCAGTTGTCTTTTAGGAAAAAATTATGATGACACTTTCTACTTGATTAAATATGAGAAGAGGATAAATGCAAAGAGATATGAAGAAAAATGAAATGTCAAATGTATCAAAACTATAGGAAGAAAAATGAAAGAGCCTTGCTACATGTGTTGAAACGAAATGTTCGAATGATTTTAAATTAGGAATATATTAACTATTCAAAGGGAGTGTTGTTAAGTAAAGAAAATTTAGATACTCTTCGTTTCAGTTTCAGTTTCGTTTCGTACTCTTAATCATTTATGAAAATGAAATGTCGATGTATCAAAACTTTTTCTTACAACTCTGAAAGCCAGCAAGGTTTGGGAGTTTTACTTTGGGTATTATGAGTAGCATTTTCGAGCTTTTCCCCGCTTTCTTAAAATAATTGAATCTAGGAGCAGGCTCCTTCAAAAAATTTAGTAGTCCACCCAACCATAAGGGAATAAGGGAATGGGATTATGATCATTTCAAGTGGTTTGATGAAGTTAAGTGAAACATTGTGTCTATTTTTTACTTCATATAGATATTTAATATATAGGAAGAGAAAGACACACAAAAATTTCAATTCAAAAAAACATGAGATGATTTACACTTTTAAGAGTGAGTACCCTAACTAAATCACGCGCTCTTAGGTACCTTCCTTTTGCATTAAGCCTCTGCCTTAATAGAAGATTTATACTCTTAGGGTCTGTTTGGTGGACATAAAGACTTCTCTTCTAAGCCTGATTGTGATCAATAGGAAATCGTTTCACATTCTTCGTGAATATGAAGACAATAGCACAAATCATAGATATAAGGAACTACCAACATATTAATCTTAAAAAAATTAATGTGATAGCAACATAAATTAGGATTGTGAAAGATAAATCATAAAGTATGACATTATTGTGTTTATTCCAAGTCATCCAAGTTTGAGTCAATATTGCAGGGTACCTACAGAATCAAATAATAACACAATTTGATATCTTTATAATATCATGATAATCAATACTCACTTGGTCATTGTTGTGGCCATGCTCAGACAAATTCAATCAGGCCACATATCTCCATAGGCCATAGCCCTTACAACCCACAAACTTCATCAGACACATCAACAGTATCACCACCATACCATTTTAGTGTTAATTTTAAATGAAAAGTTTATTGGTCGAGCTAAAATTATCAATAAGTTTAAAGAGACACATTTGACTAAAATTGAGAAAGCTCTTCCTCCACTTCCTTCTTCTTCCATCAGATATAAACATATTTTTTTTGTTGCTTTCAACTAATACATATTAAATCATCATGTCATATTATGTATAAAAAAATATTAGCCACAAAGGAAATTATCCAACACTTCAAAATTGAGAATTTGTTTCAACTCAAAACAATCTTAAAGAATTCATTCTTGACATTTTTAGACAATTCAATGTCATTAAAGGAAGCTCTCCATCTTTTCCAAAATCTAAATCTAAAAGGTCATTGTGGCTCATGCTCTTATATCTTCATAAATGAGAGGCCTGCTCTAGCAAAAGAACCTTATGTTTCGAATCAACAAAGTCATTTTGTATTCATGTTGGAGCATGTTCATTGCCTCTGGAAAAGCATCACGTATTTGAACCAAGCTTTGAAGATGATGGAGAATGAAATGCGAGATTAGTGGGGCTGAACTTCTGGCAACATCGCCGAGCTTCAAGCACGTTGAGAAATACAAAAGTTATGGTATCTTCTTTTGAAATCGTATCAACCAAAAGTAAAATTTGAATAGAGAGAACATCAAATCTAAGAAAATAAATGGAAGAGGAAGCTCACCAATTTTGCTTATTGAAGGAACCGAAGAGTAGTATGAACTACTTTGATCAATTGATCATGTCCATTGTATATATTTTATACTTGGACTACTTTGTTTGATACATCTATATTGGGAAAGTGATATGAGACCTTTGATGTTTACTCTTATCTGACAATAATAGATAAAGGGAAAATGAAGTTGGGCTTAAATTTGTGAGTTTTACTTAAAGAATTGGAGCGTTTTAGTAAAGGAGTGTGCAACTGCTGGACCATCCTATAGTTACATGGTTGATGTAAGTAAAAGAATTGACCATTGAGTACATAAATGGAAATTAATCAACAAAAAACCCGAAGTCGTTTTCACAGAATTGGTGTATGAGGAAAAACATAGAACACCTACTGAAGTTCTAAAGGTGAGTTCCATAGATAGAAAAAAAGAAGTTAGAGTACTCTTTGCAGATTTTTTTATTTTGTTTATTTGCAACTCGTAAAACTTAAAAGTAATGAAAGAATCAAAGAATAGAGATTGAGGTGGTCCTTCGCATGAATTAGTAAATGCTTAACTAACTTGACCAAGTTTAATCAGTTCCAGAATCTGGGTGCTTTTTAATTGCTTCTAGATCTTGCTTATACTAATTCTGAACTGACAACACTATTAATAGAAAGTTTTGCCAAACCTATCCTTAACATCTGTATTTAGATACTGACACTGAAAGCAACTTCCATCAACTTCATATATGATAGAAATTTTTAATGTCTGCATAATAAATATAATCAGTAGCTAATTTTAAATTTTAGATGAAGAAAATTTTTATTTTTAGAGGAGTAATCTAGGTAAATCTTTTAAAATTTTAAAATTTTATGAAAATGTTTCTCAAATTTAAAATTACCTTTAAAAAATCGGTTTCAAGATTTGTTTTGGAAATAAATTTTAGGTGAAGAAAAAATTTATTTTTAGAGTATTAATTAAATTTTATGTACTTTTATTGAACTTTCGGATTTTCATTTAATTAAGGATTTTATGAGTTTTTATTGTGATTTGGTAGTTTTTATTAATTAATTTTTATTTATTTTTTATTTTTTTATTTAATCTAGGTAAATCTTAGATAATTAGGGTAAATCTTTTAAAATTTTATAAAAAAAATTCTCAGATTTAAACATCAAAAGCTATTTAACAAATTGAAAGCTATCTAACAAATTGACACGTGGAATTTGCTATCTAACAAATTGACACGTGAAATTATTTTTATGAGAATTAATCTGGTGCTGTGACGTTACTGAATGAGCCTCATAGAAGTTCTTCTTTTCTAATATACTAGTGTTTTTTTCTCGTGCATTGTACGAAAAATATGTCTTTTGTATTTGATACATCAATTAATCATGAATGTGCTCTCCTCTTTCCTCATTAATTCCCCCTTAATTGTCTCTTTTTCTCCCCCAATTTCGTTTCTCTCTCTTTTCTCTCATCTGACATTTAAAATATTCAGTTTCGCTATATCTTTTTCCTCTTTACCCATTAATTGTCATTCTCCCCCCCTCAATTCACAAATTTGGGAAAATCTTAGATATATAGTATATAATCTTAGATAATTAGGGAAGATCTTTCAAAATTTTAATGGATTATAATCTTAGCACTACATATTTTATTTTTATATTGTAGATTATAAGAAAGAATAAAAGGAGAAATTAGGGGATTTCTGTAAATATGCAGTAAATTAGACTTGAGATTTTTTCTAATTTAAAGAGATAATGAAAACGGTTTCAAAATTTGTTTTGAAAATAAATTTAGTAAGGAGTAATCTAGGTAAATCTTAGATAATTAAAGTAAATCTTTTAAAATTCGGTTTAAAGATAAAATAACTCAACAAAAGAGAAACTATCTAACAAATTGACATGTTGAATTTGATATGTAACAAATTGACACTTGAAATTTTTCTTATGAGATTGAATCAGGAGCTACCACCTCACCAAATCAGTCTTAGCTTATTCCACTTGCTTTTGTTTCTCTTTGTTATGCTGGGTGGGATCTTTTTTCTTTTCTTTTCTGGGTATGGTTTGGAGTTTTTGAATTGTTGCGTGTTTTGTTGAGTATATGGTTAAAATTTTAGTCAACATCAAGAACCATGTCTCTCTCACGCCTCACCAATACTCTATGTTGCACTTCTTCTGCTTTAGGTATCTTCCTTTTGCTCCCTTCATGGTTTGTGTCTTCGTGGTTTGATGGCAATTCGCACATTGGGATCTCTTTGTTTTTAAAAGAAGACGAACATTCATCATGTTTAATTTCATTTAAAAAATAACAAAAAAGTGTTGAAGGGATCCGTAGGAGTCATGATGTGCAGCTCACATATGGGTTCTAAGGTCCACTCTCTCTCCTGATGGGTGTCACAACTTCACATGATTTAAAAAAGTCCATGTCAGACAAAAAAATATTAGTTTTTGGATGAAAAAAAATAAGAGACCAAAAGTAGGATAATATTTTCTTCACACCTCATTTTGAGGTGGAAGGAGGTGGAGAAGGAGAGAGATAGGAAGAAAAGAAAAAGTAAGAGAGAGAAAGTATTAGATGTGATAGATGATAAGAGGAGAGAGGTAGAAACAAAAATAGGTGAAAATAAAGTGTTTAAAAGATGAGGTGTGTTTTTTTTTTATAAGCCAAAACATTGTATTAAAAGGGAGTACAAGGGGTACTCAAACCCTTAATACAATAAGAGAATAGAACATAAGATTACAAAGAAAAGCAGGAAAAAAACAAAGAGCAACTTGTCAAGTTACATAGCCACCAAGAGAAACATGTAGCATAGGGAAAGATTATCCTGCAATGCTTCAGCCCGCACCACTTCACCAAATTTCCCAGAGGTAAACCTTCTTAAGCTGCATCCAGCATTACAGCACTCCATTACCCATTAGCCTTTGACATGGCAACAAGTTATAAGCCAGAGACCTGTCAAACCACATGGCAGTAACATTTCCAGCACTGTATAATTGCCAGCACCTTGATTTCAAATCCCACTGCCTTCCAGCCTTGTAATTTAGAGTCCCCTACTTCATGAAATCCTTTACAAGGAATCAAGACATGCTCCAACATTTGATTTCCATTCAAACCACGAATAGCAGAAGCCTTGTACTTTTGCTCTCATCCATTGCCAAGCTTTAACCTGACTTGATTCCACTACCTATTCCACGTCCAGAGCAGCGCCATTGAATACTACTCTATTTCGCATCAACCATATGGACCAAGCGGTTGCCATCCAAATTGCCAACTCCCCCACCCTCTGCTCCTTGTTTCGGCTAAATAAAGGGAACTGCAGTAGGTGATCACGCGGGGATGCAGGGGGCACTATGTATATCCCACGCCAAGCAAAGACTCCATACCAGACCTGTGAAGAAATTATGCAGGAAAGCAGAATATGGGATGTCGTTTCATCTTCCTGGCCACAGAATGGGCAAGCCAGTTCCTCTGCACTGTTGAGCACATGCCTCTTCCTCAGATTGTCCTTTGATTGAATACGGTCCAGCATCACACGCCACGCAAAGGCTCTCACGTTTGATGGCACAGGTACAGTCCATATCAGTTTAAGGACCTGATCTTGCTCCTCCAAATATTGATCCTGCAAAAACAAGTAGGATGAGTTTAGGGGTGAGCAGAAATTTCGAACCCGACCGAACCCGCTCTACCCGTTTCAAAAATCACGTCCGCGGTCGGGTCGGGCCACGGGTACAGGCGAAATTGGCTGGCGGTTACGTGCGGCTATAGTCGGTCGGAATCGGTGGGAATTTTGGATTCCGTCGATACCCGACCCGAACCGACATAGCACTGCAGATATGATTATCAGTATAGTAGGACCATCTGAAAGACTGAAATCTCGTGAGGAGGCTCCCTAGCCACTCAAACTCTGAGTATCTGACATTTCAATTACCCTCTCTCTCTCTCTGAAATTTAACCCTAGAATATAAGCCAATTCAATTCACTCTCCCTCCATCGTTACCCTAGCTCGCCGCTGCTGCGCTGCATGTCTTCGTCCCTCTCCCTCCATCGTTCATCCACTCTCCTCTCTGGTAAGACATCTTCTCAGCTCTCACCATTGTTCTCACTTCTCTAATTCTCCTCTCTCCATCTTCTTTCTCACTGAAATATGCTTGAAATTGAAACCCGTCCCCTTGTTCCTACTGAAATCTGTTTCTATAATATGTTAATATTTGTATGGTTCATGTGATTAGGAGGGTAACCGAAGCAAGGGCTAAGGATATCATCTTTTGACTGAAGACTTCATACTTCTGAGTTCTGAGAGCACTTTGTCTGGTATTTTTTAAGATCCTTATTTCATATTTTTATTGGGTATTCTTTGTACTGTAGGTTTTATTTTGGCTGTGATAATAAGTGTTTTGGTTGTGATAATGTGAGTTTGCTTTGGTGCTCCATGAATTTGTGAAATTTGATGGCTAATTTGATGGCATGTATTTTGTTCAAAAGCTAATTTTGTGTCATGTATTCTGTAATTTATTCTTCAGCTTCTAGTTTTACAATCATTAAATATTAAAGTCATTCATTTACTTTGATTTCTTCTTTGTCATAGAAATGAAGAAATCTAGGCAGTGTTTGACGGCACCAATGCCTTTACCAACTGAAACCGACAATCCCCCAACTGCTACACAGCCATCCAATGCCACCCCAGCTGAAGGAGGTGCTTCTGGTGGAGATCAGCCTTCTACTCAACAGAAGCAAACATCTACTGCTGAAGCTACGATAACTGATCCCGCTCCTAAAAGTAAAAAGAAGCGAAGACAAAATGCTAGTGGCTCTCGGAAGTCTTCTTCTATATGGGATCACTTCACCCATGTACCTGATATTGAGGTTGATGAGACGACTGCAGCTTGTAATTATTGTGGTAAGAGGTATTTAGCTGATTCTAAGCTTCATGGTACATCAAACTTGTGGGCTCATTTGAAAGTTTGTGTTAAGTATGCATATGCAATCAGTCATGATTCTAGCCAAACAGTCCTTGCATTTACCCCTGGTATGACTGGTGAGTTGACAGCTGCAAGCCTTAGATATGATGCGGAAACATGTAGGAAAGCTGTGGCCATGTTTGTCATCTTAGATGAACACCCTTTTAGTGTAGTTGAGGGTATTGGTTTCAAATTACTCATTAACAAAATTCAGCCCCAAATGACTGTCCCTTCTAGATTTACTGTGACTAGGGATTGTTACCAACTCTACCTTGATGAAAAAGTGAGGTTGAGAGGTTTTTTTAAATCTAATTGCAATAGGGTGACACTCACAACTGATTGCTGGACATCAATCCAAAACCTCAGTTATCTAACTCTCACTACACATTTTATAGATAATGACTGGAGGTATCAAAAAAGAATTATAAGTTTTTCTGTTGTCCCGAACCATAAAGGTGAAACCATAGGTAGACATGTGGAAGAGATTTTGAGGGAATGGGGGTTGATGAATGTTTTTACTCTCACAGTTGATAATGCATCATCCAATGATAAGGCTATAGAACATTTGATAAAGAGAGTGAGGACTATGGGTGGTTTGGTGTTAGATGGAGAGTTTTTTCACATGAGATGTTGTGCCCATATCCTCAACCTTGTTGTCAATGATGGTTTGAAGGACTTGAATAAGTCCATTAATAATATTCGCAATGCTGTTAGGTTTGTGAGGTCCTCACCCAATAGACTTGCCAAATTCAAAGAGTGCATTGAGTTTTCAAATATAACTTCCAAGAAATTAGTATGTCTTGATGTTCCTACTAGATGGAACTCGACATATATGATGTTGGATGCAGCTGAAAGGTTTCAGCCAGCATTTGAGAAGATGGAATTTGAGGAGTTGAGTTATGTCGAATACTTTGGGACTGTTGGGCCACCTACTGCTGAGGACTGGGAGAGTTCAAGGGTGTTTGTAAAATTTTTAAAGATTTTTTATGATGCTACCAAAATCTTTTCAGCATCAACACATGTGAGCATGCATTCTGCATTTCATCAATTGGCTTTGATCCACATGGAGCTGAAAAAGTGTTGTAACAGTTCAAACTCTTCTTTGAGAAAAATGGGTGTGGAGATGAAGCTGAAATATGATAAGTATTGGGGTAATATTAAGTCAATTAATAAACTCCTTTACTTTGGTGTAATTTTTGACCCTCGATACAAGTTCAGTTATGTCGAATGGTCTTTTCTACAAATGTATGGTGAAAATCCAACATTCCTAAATGAAATGTCAACTAGTGTGAAGGATGATCTTACTAGAATGTACAACTGGTATGCTTCAGCCCATGAGGAACGGAACAGATCTGTGCAATCATCTCATGACCCTTTGGAGGGGAGTGGACAAGGTGCATCATCTACTCCGGTTGAATGTTCATCATTTTTAGAACGGGCAGATGCTTTTAAGAAGCATTTAAAGGAGAAAAGTTCAATTGACAGAAAAACTGAGCTTGAGACATACTTAACTGAAGCTAATGTTGAAGGAAATGACAAATTTGACTTGCTACTATGGTGGAAGCAAAATTCTAGTAGGTTCCCTATACTTTCTTCCATGGTGCGAGATGTCCTTGCAACCCCTGTTTCAATTGTGGCATCGGAGAGTGCATTTAGCACTGGTGGTAGGGTGTTGGAGCCCTTTAGAAGCTCCCTTAGCCCAAAAATTGCCGAGGGTCTGATTTGTGCCCAGAACTGGTTGAAGCCTTCTCTTTACCAATTCAAAGATCAAGACCTTGATGAGGAGTGGGAGCTTAATGATGAGATTGTGGCAGGTATTGTTGTTTTGTTCTCTTTTATTATGTGTTATACTATTGTTTTTTTTTTATAAATTTTAATCTATTCTTTCACTTCCTTTTCATATGACCAAGAATTACAAGCAGCAGCAAGTTCTATGACCCCAGGTGGATCAGCTTCAGCAGCTGGAACATCCTCTCAGCCAATGAATATTGGCTGAAAGCGCAACTTAAAAGTGTACAATTTCCCTTGAACTTTTTAATCTTTACTTTAAGTACTCAAGTTAGCCAATTCTGATGTGCTTATTTATTTTATGTATCTGTTACAGGTGCCTGACTTTTTTGGAGTCATTTGCAGGTCAAATGACTCACTATAATATTATATAATATATGTAGGTTATTTTGCAAGCATTGTAGAAGGTTGTAATGAACCTGTTTTTTGGGAGGTTTGTACCACATGTCAAACTGTTTTGAATTCATTATTTGTTTTATCAAGTTTTTTCCGTTCACCTATGCTTTTCCAATTACTTCCAGGTTGAATCACCTATGTTGAACATGATTTTTTTGGTGGGGCAGCAGCAAGGACTCTTAAGGATGTGCACTAAATTAATCACAACATGTTGGTAATTACTTTCTTCCTTTTGTAATAACTAAATGTGTGTTTCCTTTGCTTTTAATTGTTATGTTTATTTCTGATTACAATATTTTATGATTGCATTATTAGCTTTTTGAAAGACTTGTTGGGACACTTGGATAGAGGATGAATCTGATTGCTGATGAGATGATAAAGAAGCTTATGAAGGACATGGAAAACATTTCTTCATTCCTTGTTGGGTAATGAAAAAAATTGCTTTCTTTTAGTATAAGTGTATGCAATGCATACATGATTTGGATTAATAATTTTCTTTTGTGTGGTGAATGGTGATTATAGAACTTAATTATCGTTGCTCTCCTATAATATCTTTTAATCCATTTAGTTTACTCAATCTTGCAGGATTTGGTTGGGTTCTTGTGTGTGCTGATCATAGACATGCTGAAGAGGGAATCCTACATGATTTTATTTTCAGTTTTCATTCTTTATGGATATTTCAAGTCTAAAGTCTTGTAATATGATTTAAAATCTAAACTTTCGTAGTAGACACAATGTTGTTAATGCCTTAATGCTCTGCTACTTGTGGCTTACTCGAAGACCCTTTTAGTGTGATTCAAGACTCAAGTTTTAGTTGTAATTTGGCAGTTAAGATACAATCCAGTTTAAGTTTATGTGAATGTTATTATTGACTATGGTTATTGAGCTTTTAAGTTCTAATAGAACCAATTTGTGATGTGTTTTACTTGGCTGGTAAAATTGATCAATAGGTTATTATTGATTTATTGGCCATTTGGCGTCTTAATTAGCTTTGTGATGTTTTATTGATGTTAGGCTTATTGTTGGTGGGCTTATTATTGACCCATGTTTTATAAAAAAAAAATATCATTTTTCCTTCAAAAAAAAAAAACTGGCCAAAAAAAGTCCAACCCAGTTAAGGCCCAAACCGTCCAAACCGAACCGACTAAACCGCCTAACCGTTATAAACCGACCCGACCAAACCGATTTGGCCCACAGTCGAAATCGGTCCAAATTTTAAGCTGTTCGGTTCTTGGCGGTTGGGTTAGATTGGACCCGAACCCGACCGAACCCGACCGTTGCTCACCCCTAGATGAGTTAACTGAGAAATGTCCCTCCCCCTCCAACTTCCACACCCATTTATCAGGCATATTCTCCACCAGCGGCACTGTTTTTAACACATCCAGCAATTCTTCTACCCATCCCACCTCCCTCCCTACAGGTTTTCTTCGCCATTTAAATTCCCAGTGCCATACACCATTATTCCAATAGCCCATGTTCTTCACAAGAGCTGACTTCTGATTCGATAAATTGTACAGCCTTTGGAATCTGAATTCCAATGGACCATTCCCAACCCAATTCTCTCCCCAAAACTTTGTAGCATTACCTTCTAGAACTGTTTTCTGAGTACCTGCTTCAAACCAATTCCAACCCTCCAAGACACATGTAGAATTAATGTCCCTCCACCACGAAGAGCCACCTTTCTCAGCACACCTAGCCTTAATCACCTTACTCCAGAGGCAATCCGTTTCATTCAGGTACCTCCACTTCCACTTCCCAAGCAGAGCCATATTAAACATGCGCCAATCCTTTATACCTAGGTCGCCATGTTCCTTCGGCTTGCATACCACTCCCCATTTAACCCAAGCAATTTTGTTTTCATTTTCAACACCTCCCCACAAGAAATTACGCATTATGCGTGTACATATTTTGAGCACATTTGCTGGTATTTTAAAGAATGAAAGGTAGAATAATGGTATTGCAGATAGGACACTTTGGATGAGGCAAATACGACCCCCAAAGGATATATGTTTCTGTTTCCACGCCGAAAGTTTTCCTCTTAACTTTGCAATGACCGGCTCCCATAGGGCTGAAGAATTTAGCCTCCCTCCCACTGGAATGCCCAAATAAGTGAAGGGGATATCCATCAATTTGCAATGCAATATCGAAGCAAATCTTTGTAGCCCACTTCTTTCCACTGCTATCCCTGCAAGTTTGCTCTTGTGAAAGTTGACTTTGAGGCCTGAAATCATTTCAAACATCCTCAGAACACACTTCACAGCTAGGACATTTTGGGCTGTAGCATTTCCAACAAAAATGGTATCGTCGGCAAACTGCAGCATGGATATCTCCAGTTCCTGATTTTCCCCAAAAGTGAAACCTTCAAATCTGCCTGAATTTACAGCCCTACTAAATAAACCATTTAATCCTTCTGCTACGATCAAAAACAAGAACGGAGCAAGAGGGTCGCCTTGCCTTAACCCCCTACCCATACTGAACTCCTCACAAGGACTCCCATTTACTAATACAGAAACAGATGCGGTTTGAACACAGTTCATAATCCACCGTACCCACTTTTCACTGAAATTCAGTCTTCTCATCATATATGAAAGAAACCCCCAACTTACTGAGTCGTATGCTTTCTCATAATCAACTTTAAATATCAAAGTTGATTGTTTCCTCTTCTTTGCTGCACTGATAACCTCATTAATCACCACCACGCTGTCCAACATATTGCGCCCTCCTAGGAAAGCAAACTGGTTCTCATGGATCACCTTAGACAGGACCTTCTTTATTCTTATTGCCAACACTTTGGCTACAACTTTATACACGCATCCGATGAGTGAGATTGGCCTAAAGTCGTTCAAGCCTAGAGGTGAACTCACCTTTGGGATCAATGCAATAAACGAAGCATTGTTACCCTTAGGCCATGTCCCCCTTCTCCAAAAATCATCCAACACCTTATGAAAGTCAGCTTTGAGAAGGTCCCAAAACTTCTGAATAAATTTGAAATTGAATCCATCTGGTTCTGGGCTCTTATCTCCCCCCGCACTCCCATACTGCCTCCTTTATCTCATCATCCCCAAACCTCCTTGTCAAAAACTCATTATCAGCATCATTAAGTGCTCTGAAGGGAACCCCATCCAGATTTAAGACCGCCCCCTGGATTGCTGCAAACCGCTGCTCAAAATACCTCTTAACTTCAATCTTCACCTTTCCCGGCTCCTCCTCCCACATACCATCAACCCCACAATAGTGTTTGTGCGCCTTCGCCAATTAATTAGTGAGTGGAAATACTTTGTATTTTGATC
Source organism: Lotus japonicus (assembly GCF_012489685.1). Lineage (NCBI taxonomy): Eukaryota > Viridiplantae > Streptophyta > Magnoliopsida > Fabales > Fabaceae > Lotus > Lotus japonicus. The sequence continues at coordinate 26,642,539 of NC_080041.1, read as the reverse complement.
TCCATCCTTCAGCCATTGGGAACGTGATTTTTGGTACAACAATGATTCATGGAGATTTAGCACTGTCCAGAATTCACCAAGTAGCGTTCTCCGTTCATCTACCTCCTCCATGGACAGCCCATCCTCCTCTTCCTTCTTGTCCAGTTCATTCATTTTCTGTACCACATCGTTCCTTCTACTTCTCAGGTCCCTGAAGACTTCTTTGTTCCAGCCTTTCAACTTCAGCTTCAGATTCTTCAGTTTCTCCTTGAGTACATATGCACCCCAACCTCTAATCTGTTGTTCTTCCCACGCTTGTCTCACAAACCCCACTATCCTAGGGTCCTTGAGCCAACAATTCATCACACGAAATGGTTTAGGGCCCCAATCAAGAAATTGATTTCTCAACAATATAGGACAGTGGTCGGAGATGTCTCTCTTAAGACCCAATTGTGAGCAGTTAGGCCAATTTGCTAACCAATCTGGCGATATGAGAAATCTATCTATCCTTCTTATCATTACTCGAAAGTATTAACCGTGAGGGAGACATAATGCTCTTTTTTAAATTTAGAGACTCTATTTGCACATATAGGAAAAGTTGGGACCAAAAGTGCTATCAAGCCTTTAGCCAGCATCTGCTCCATGCATCATCTCCATGGTGTTTCCAAAGAGCTGGCGGGATTAAGATCAATTTCAACGTCACATTTATGGAATAAGAACATAGGGTGCTGGCTATGGTATATGGTGGCGTGCGATGAGGAGAGTTTGGATGCAAGTGTACGTAGCAGAAGCTTTGAGTTTGCATTGGGCAATGATCATTAGTCAGGAGTTATGCTTCTGCACAATTATTGATTTTGAAACGGACTATTTGTTTCTTGTTCATCATGCGTGGTCCTCCATGAATCCATCAAATTCTTACATCAGTTCTATTGCTCAAGATTTCAAAGTGTTGGTGTCTTAGCTTCGGTGAATGCTCTCTAAGACATGTTAAGCGTCATTGTAATAAAGCAGTTGATTTTATGTCCAAATTAGCTTATAGGCTGCTTAGTAATGTTTAGATAGAGGAAGTCCCTCCGAGGTTTGATGTTTCTATGTCTAATGATCTTTGTAAACCAAATGTTGCTATTCAATGAAAGTTTTGAGCTTTCCCCTAAAAAAATAACTTAATAAAAGTTTCTCATAGATTGAAAAAAAAGTTTCTCATTACAATTGGGCTCATAATATTAAATTTGGTATAATATTTTCACCATAAAACTTACTTATAATTTTTATTTACACTAATAACGACAGGGATACATAATTCTGAATTAAAATTGAAAAATTTAGGATAGAAAAAATCGAACAAATGTGATAATTAACATTATAAATAAAAATAAATGTCCTTTGAATTTGTATTGAATCAATCATATTCTCAACAATAACCTAATTTTGGCTTGTATACAATAACAAGAGGTCATAGCCAAAATGAATCAATTTGCTACTGGACAAGCAATATTTGAGGAAACTGGAGTTAATGGAAAAGCCTTATCCCAAGCATATGTGAATTTGAAAACTTCACGGTATACTATAGGGTTACTATATTTAACAAGACATACAGTCGCATTGTCTTTGGTATACAAGACGTATGGATTTAATTTCTCAACGGTTTGAAAACCGCGACAATCTAAAAACACACTGCTTTGGTTACAAAGGCAATTGTTGGTAATAGACACACCCCATTCTGGCTTTCCTTGTACCTTACTCCTGTCTGAGATTGTGCTACGGAGAGACTGTGGATGGTGCAATAACCATAGCCTAACACATAATTTCAGGATTGATAGAATAGAATATTCTTATATTTATTATTCTGTAATTATGCATGTAATTAGGATTTAGCCTTTATTATTAGTCAACTTTGTATTTGTATAAATAGAGGTTTATTCATCAATAATAGACACGGAATTGATTTCCTTCATGGTATCAGAGCCAATGGTTGTTTGACCATGGGCCTGGGCCCCTATCCTAGATCCATTTGTTGTGGAGACCTCCCATATTTGGGCCACCCGTTTCATTCCACGCTCCAGATGTTCTACACTGGGCGTGAGGGGGTGTGTTAGAGTCCCACATTGGCTAGAGATGTGGCCAAGCAATTGCTTATATATGGTTGTGCAAACCTTAACTCTTGAGCTAGCTTTTGGGTTAAGTTAGGCCTCCTTCATGTCAAACAACCACTTATCCCAAAAGCTTAAGCTTTTGGGTAAGGGTCACTTTAATGGTTTTATATTATATTCTAACATGCCCCCTCACGCAAGAGCCCTTTGGGCTTGAAGCGTGGATAAATGCACAGGCCCACCTACCATGTGCTTAATTAAATTCCACTTTTTTAATTAGAAAGTGAGGGGAGCAAGGATCGAACTCTAGACCTTTTGGCCATAGAGGCTCTGATACCATGTCAAATAACCACTTTATCCCAAAAGCTTAAGCTGTTGGGTAAGGGCCACTTTAATGGTTTTATATTATATTCTAACATCTGGCTCCTCTGGTTCCTCTGCTGCATCTCCTCCACCCTGGCGCCCACCACCGCCGGCATCCTGGAATCCCTGGGGTTGGGCTCCTCCCCCTGGTTGGGCTCCTTCCCCTTGGGGCATGCCTCCTTGTCCTTACCCCACATCTCAGTGGTCGCGTCCCATGGGTGCTCCGCAGCAACCCGGAGTTTTAGGTCCGCGTCCTCAGGCCTACACCGCTACTGCTTCTCCAGCACCCACTGATATCGCTGCTGCCATGCACACCATGTCCTTGACTCCTCCAGACACCACGTGGTACATGGACACCGGCGCCTCGTCCCATACTGCGGCATCTCAAGGTACTCTCACGTCTTATTCAAATTTAAGTCATTTACATCAGAAACTGATAGTTGGTAGTGGTCAGGGCATTCCAATTCAGGGTTCGGGACACACTTCTATTCCTACCCCTCTCAAACCTTTAGCACTCAATCATGTCCTGCACACTCCGCGAATTATTAAAAACTTAATTTCTGTGCGACAACTCACTACTGACAATAATGTTTCTGTTTCTTTTGATCCATTTGGATTCTCGGTATCTGACTTCAAGACGGGGATGCCTCTCCTGAGATGTAATAGCCTCGGCGACCTCTACCCAGTCACTCGTTCCTCTCCTTTTGCTGGTCTTGCTTCTCGTGTCTGGCACAATCGACTTGGTCATCCAGCTTCCTCAGCTTTAAACCATCTTAGGAATAATAAACTTATTTTTTGTGAACCTTCGCGTTCTAGTTCTGTTTGTGATTCTTGTGTTTTAGGCAAACATGTTCGGTTGCCTTTTAGTTCATCTGCAACTATAACTTTGAGACCATTTGATATTTTGCATAGTGATTTATGGACGTCTTCTGTTTTAAGTACTGCTGGTCATCGTTATAACGTTTTGTTTTTGGATGATCACACTGATTTTTTATGGACGTTTCCGCTTAGCAAGAAATCTCAGGTTTATGAAATGTTTACTACTCTTGCTACACTTATTAAAACACAATTTTCAGCACATATTAAATGTCTTCAATGTGATAATGGACGTGAATATGCCAATGAATCCTTTCATCGGTATTGTGATGCTAATGGTCTTCTTTTTCGCTTCTCTTGCCCTCACACTTCTTCTCAAAACGGCAAAGCAGAACGGAAAATTCGCACCATTAACAACATGATCCGCACCCTCCTAGCTCATTCGTCAGTTCCTCCTTCATTTTGGCATCATGCCCTTCAAATGGCAACGTACCTTCTGAACATTTTGCCACGCAAGACTCTTCAGAATGATTCTCCTACTCAACTGTTGTATCATCGCGACCCTTCCTACTCACACTTACGTGTCTTTGGTTGTCTATGTTTTCCTCTATTTCCTTCCGCTACAATAAACAAATTGCAACCACGATCGACTCCGTGTGTTTTTCTGGGGTATCCGATGAATCACAGAGGTTATAAATGTTATGATTTGTCACACAGAAAAATTATAATATCGCGGCATGTCATTTTTGATGAAATCCGATTTCCCTTTGCTGACCTATCCTTGACTCATGCCCCTTCTTATGAGTGCTTCACCGAGGACCTCCCTCCTTATTTGATCCACCATTGGCAAACCGTATCATCCCGACCACCTGACCCTCCGGTCCCGCCGTCGAGTTCCACTGACTCTTCGCCTCCCTTACCGGCTCCCGTCTCCCCTCCTGCTTCTCCCTCGCCTTTGCCTTTGCCTCCGGTCCCCCCTACACCACCCGTACGGACCATGACTACCCGTAGCATGCACGACATCTCCAAACCTAAAAAGCCTCTTAGCCTTTCGGTCTCTATTGATGACCCGTCCATCTCACCCTTGCCTCGTAACCCAAAACAAGCCTTATCCGATCCCAATTGGAAGTCCGCTATGCAGTCTGAATTTAATGCACTTATTAGAAATAATACGTGGGAGTTGGTTCCCCGTCCTTGTGATGATGTTAATGTTATTCGCTGTATGTGGATTTTTCGCCATAAAAAGCAGTCTAATGGTTTGTTTGAGCGTTATAAGGCTCGTCTTGTAGGTGATGGCAGGTCTCAGATTGCAGGTGTGGATTGTGACGAGACTTTCAGCCCTGTGGTAAAACCGGCTATCATACGGACAGTTCTCAGCATTGCTCTCTCCAAATCCTGGCCCATTCATCAGTTGGATGTCCAGAATGCCTTTCTGCATGGTGATCTCCATGAGACTGTCTACATGCATCAGCCATTGGGTTTCCGCGACTCTCAGCACCCGGACTATGTCTGTCGTCTGAACAAGTCTTTTTATGCTCTGAAACAGGCGCCTCGTGCTTGGTATCAGCGGTTTGCTGACTATGTTTCCTCTATTGGCTTCCAACACAGCAGTTCAGATCATTCCCTTTTTATCTTCAGGCGGGGTACGGACATTGCCTATATTCTGCTATATGTTGATGACATCATCCTCGTTGCTTCTTCTCATGCTCTCCGCAAATCTTTCATGGCACTTCTTGCATCAGAATTTGCTATGAAGGATCTGGGTCCTCTGAGTTATTTCCTTGGCATCGCTGTCACTCGGCATGCCGGTGGCCTTTTCCTCAGTCAGAGCACTTATGCTAGTGAGATCATTGCCTGCGCCGGCATGGCGTCGTGCAACCCTTCTGCTACTCCGGTTGACACCAAGCAGAAGCTCAGTTCTTCTTCTGGGACTCCTTGTGAGGATGCCTCTTTGTATCGGAGTCTTGCTGGTGCCTTACAGTACCTCACCTTCACTCGTCCTGACATTTCCTACGCTGTTCAGCAGGTGTGCTTGCACATGCATGCTCCCCACACCGAACATATGCTTGCTCTCAAGCGTGTCTTACGCTATGTTCGTGGCACTCTGACTTATGGTCTTCACTTGTATCCCTCCCCTATTGCGCAACTTGTTTCTTATACGGATGCTGACTGGGGGGGATGTCTTGACACCAGACGCTCTACCTCTGGCTACTGTGTTTTCCTCGGTGACAATCTTATTTCTTGGTCGTCTAAGCGGCAACCCACCCTCTCTCGCTCTAGTGCTGAAGCTGAATACAGGGGTGTTGCTAATGTTGTCTCCGAGTCCTGTTGGATCCGCAATTTACTTCTCGAGCTTCATTTTCCTCTTTCTCAGACAACATTGGTCCACTGTGACAATGTTAGTGCCATCTACCTCTCTGGAAATCCAGTGCACCATCAGCGTACCAAACATATAGAGATGGATATCCACTTTGTTCGGGAAAAGGTCGCGCGTGGCCAGGCTCGCGTCCTTCATGTCCCTTCCCGTCATCAGATTGCAGACATTTTTACTAAGGGCCTTCCTCGGGTCTCTTTGATGATTTTCGTTCCAGTCTCAGCGTCGGTGAACCTCCCGCTTCGACTGCGGGGGTGTGATAGAATAGAATATTCTTATATTTATTATTCTATAATTATGCATGTAATTAGGATTTAGCCTTTATTATTAGTCAACTTTGTATTTGTATAAATAGAGGTTTATTCATCAATAATAGACACGGAATTGATTTCCTTCAAGGATAAATTATGAGAAAACAATAATTTATAAAATTAATTTGTGAACTTTAATTTAACCAACTACTGGGAGAAAACATCGCCTTGAGAAATAAGGACAAGGAAGAAAACCATGCCGAGAAGCTTAGTGGCAGTTGTATCGGCCATTTTATTTTTGACAAGTAAAATGCTACCTTCAATTCTTGAATTCTTTTATTTTTTTCTAGCCAGGTTGAGTATACGACTGGTGTGTGTGTGTGGCATTACTTATATAGATAAAAAATTATGTTAAAAATATACATAATTATTTAGGAAAGTGTTAATAATACAGTCAATCAATATAATAACTAAAAAAATATAGTCAATTATGATTATGATTATGATTTAAGTTAAATATATCTTCCTTTTTAAAAAAAATATATATTAGGAATTTTGACTAACATATATACGAATGATTTGTAGCAAAAAATATTACAAATGATTAACAAACAAAAAATTGATATTAGGAATGATTCTCATCATCTTTAAATAATATATCAAATTTAGTAGGAAAAAAATATCAAATTTATTTTAGAGTGGAGATTAGGGAAAATTTAATTATATTATCTATAACTAAGTGTTCTTTTCCCGTGCGTTGCACGGAGAATATGTCTATTGTATTTGATACATCCATTAATCATGAACGTGATTATGCGAGTTCGTTTTCAGTTATTATTTTTTAAATTCTAAGTTATCTATGTTTTAATCTTTTTTTTAAATTTGTTCCCAATATGTACTCTCCTCTTTCCCCATTAAGTCCCTCCTTAACTGTCTCTTTTTCTCCCCCAATTTCGTTCCTCTCTCTTTTCTATCATTTGACATTTTAAATTTTCAGTTTCCCTATATCTTTTTTTCCTTTTGGCCCATTAATTGTCATTCTCTCTTCCACCCTCCCCCCCCAATTCACAAATTTGGGAAAATTAGATATGTAGTATCTTAGATAATTAGGGAAATTTTTTTAAAATTGTAATGGATTATAATCTCAGCACTACATATTTTACTTTTATATTGTTATGAGAAAGAATAAAAGGAGAAATCAGAGGATTCCAGTAAATATGCAGTAAATTAGACTTGAGACTTTTCCTAATTTAAAGAGATAATGAAAACGGTTTCAAGATTTGTTTTGAAAATAAATTTAGTAAGGAATAATCTAGGTAAATCTTAGATAATTAGAGTAAATCTTTTAAAATTCGGTTTCAAGATAAAATAACACAATAAAAGAGAAACTATCTAACAAATTGACACGTGGAATTCGCTATCTAACAAATTGACATGTGGAATTTTTCTTATGAGATTGAACCAGGAGCTGCCACCTCACCAAAACAGTCTTATAGAAGTTCTTCTTTTCTAATATATATTAATATTGATATTGATATTGATTGATTGATATTGATATTGATATTGATTGGTTGATGATATTGATTTATTGATATTGATATTGATATTAATTATTTTACATGAGTAAATTCAATATTTTTATTTTAATATTTAGTTAATTTAATAATTAAATTTATGAGTAACTAAATAATTTTAACATACCAATAACAACTAGCAATTGATAAATAATAAAATTAGTATATTACTAAAATTAATTTTTTTACATTTATTAATTGGTATTATTTTAAATTATATAAAATATAAATGTTGAAATAAATGAATTTAGAGTTAGAGTACTAAAAAAAATAATAAAATGTTATCATATTCTGTCAGGATAATTCTATTGTAGCTCACCCCACAAAATAACTTTTACGCATTATGGACATGATGAGATAAAGGTCAGGATTATGTTATCATATCCTTCTGGCGCAACAAACAACGGACAAGAGTAAGATAAGATTACACTATCTTATCTTGTCTGCTTATCTTGTCCACCAAACAAATCCTTACACTTTAATTTGTTTGGCTTAGTGGAGAGATAGAGAAAAGAGAAAGAGAGAAGAGAGGACGAAAAGAGAGAAATTAGTAAGAAATAGAGATGATTTTATAGGTTGTTTGATATGATAGGGATAAAAGAAAGATAAGAAAAGAGAAAGAGGGATGTGGAATCTCTCTCCTTCCGTTTAAATGAATAGAAAGAAAAATGAGAGATTATTACTTTTGTGAAAAATGGCATATTTACTCAAATGTAAGAATATTAAAACTCAATTATTATAGTTATATTTGGTATAAATATATAAATCCGTTTAGAATATCTTTTATGATATTTATTATAAATATATTTGTAGTAATAGAAAGAAAAATTAGAGATTATTACTTTTGTGAAAAATGGCATATTTACTCAAATGTAAGAATATTAAAACTCAATTATTATAGTTATATTCGGTATAAATATATAAATACGTTTAGAATATCTTTTATGATATTTATTATAAAACTCAATGATCATATCGTTTTTAGTTATAACATGTTTCACTTATAAATAATTTTTAAAGGATAGTTTAGATTTTAAAAACGAATATTTTATTTCAGAATAACTTTTAATAATATTTTTAGATAGATATTCCAAGAAGGCAATTCACTGCCATTATAAAATGAGATTAATTTAAATGCATTGACCGTGTAAAAAGTTTTACACAGTCATTAAATCACATCATTCCATTTCTTATTTTAAATATTATTAATTTTAAAATTAATTATGAACTAACAAAATGGAGATGTAATTGAATGACAGTGTAAAACTTATTTACACTGTCAGTGCATAGAAATTAATCTCTTGTAAAAAATGTTGAACGTGGTTGTTAATTGTTGAGACATGAGTTAAAAAAGGTAAAAAGAGAGTCTCCGAGTGTTAACTTAAGTGGTAAGAGTTAAGAGACATAAGAGTTGGGCGAGATGAAGGGTGAAAGGTCCAAGATTCGAACCCTGAGGATGGACTAATCTATATATATATGTAAAGCTCACTTGAGCTATATGTAATAAAAGCATTAAACAATGAAGTTAAACAAATTAAATTTCTATTCAACTTTCAATATAATGTAACTTTTGAAATATTTCAATTTTTATGATTTTTGACTTTACACATGCCAATATGATGTAACCTTTGATTAAATTATGTAATAATATTTTTATTAAATACATTAAATATAAATATTGAAAACTGAAAGAAATTAACTAGAGACTATTTAGCTACCTATACTAAATAATAAAATTATAAACTAAATTTTGAATTTGTTTTTTACATTACTCATTTATTATTTCTTCATTTCAGAAAATAATTCATCAACTATAAAAAAAAACTACATTAAATCATATATATGAAAGTATTATATATTAAATAGTAAAAATATAAAATACATTAGATAATAAGATACTCATGTTTGTATTAGTTGTATTAACTATTAATTATAAATTGCAGTTGCTTATAAAAAAATGGTTTATTCAATATTAATTAAAAAATGTTAGAATATTAATTATCAATCATAAATTGAAGGGAAGAAAATTAAAATAGAACCAAGTAATATTTTTTATACAAAAAATACTGAGAGTTAAAATTAATTATAATAAAATAATATTTATTAAAAATAATTAAGAAAAAGTAGTCTTTAAATAAAAAGTCGCTCTATGAGTATTTACCATTAACTATAATATGTGTGTATTCGTTGAAAAAATTCTTCAAATATAATTTTTTATTTATTATATATTAGTAGAAATGACTTGAGAAATAATAACAGAGTAAAATAACTATAACCAGAGTTGAATAAATTTAAATTTAATAAATAATTCTTTACACTGATAAAATCATTTCTTATTGTAATTTTAAAAGTTAAAATTACTTTATTGTGGATATAAAGTGTAAAAAAATATGTCATTATAACTTATTTATGATATTAAAAACTTATTACGTGATTTAATATATTTCAAATTCACATAATGATTTCTATATTTTTAAATGAATAAAATATTAAGACTACTTCAGTGCTAATTATTTAATATCAATTACTAGAGAGAAATGCATGCGTGTTTAATAACAATATTGTTTCTCTTGAACATATATGAGACTATTGCTTGGTTTGTGTGTTTTGGTGGGTCAAGGGGAAGTGGAATGATTGTTCATATGATTTGGAACAGTTTGCTAGCTAGAGGCTTTGAGCGTATTAAATGGTCACGAAAACAAAAGATGCCACAAAGAGTGTTTTGGGAGCCACAACTAGAAACTGTTTTGAAGTTTAATGTAGATGAGGCGTTGAAAGGGAACCCAGTGGTGAGTGGTATTGGCGGGATTTTGAGGGATCAAGGAGGAGATTTGTTAGGTTACTTTGCAAAAGGAACTGAAATGTTGTGGGCTTTTGACGAAGGTTCAAGCAGTGTTACATGCTTTGTTATTTTTCCAACAATTTAAATTTTCAAATGTGGTAGTTGAGAGTGATTCTTCCTCAGTGGTTGGGTGAGTACGTCTATGGTAGATAGGAGGTCATGGAAATTGGAACATGTATTTAATCATATAGATCATCTGATGTCTATAATTCAGTGTGTTGGTGTGGTGCATGTATTGAGTCAGGAAAACACTATGACAAACTTTTTGGCAAATCAAGGGTGTGGTAGGGAACAACAGATATGAGTTTGTTGTGATCCAATGTAATTATATAAATGAGAAAGTTTTTCTCATTTTTATTGCGTTTCAATAAGGTTTCTTTTTTAAAAAAGGTCAATTATCAAATTTGAGTAATATTAATTATTTAGATTTAGACAACTCTAATTCTACTCAATGAAATGCCTCACCTCCATTATTATTTAAATATTATATTTTATAATTAAACATATTTATATATTTCTTAAAACTATAATAATCATATATAATTTTTAAAATATTATAAATAAACCCGTGCAACGCACGGGTATAATTTCTAGTTTACTACTATTTCTAACAACTAACATTTGCCTATTAAAAAAAATAAAAAGGGAATAAATAAGAAAATTACTCTCCTCTCTTCAATTTCTACACCAGTCTTCACCAAATGGAGAGACCTCTAAAAGCTGATGGGCCCCACATGTTTGCTCCATCTCTCTCTCTTCTCATGCACAACCAAACATGGGTGCTTCTTCATCTCTTCTCTATCTCTATCTCTATCTCTTATTTTTCTCTTTTCTCTATCTCATGCCTACCATACATAGTGTTAATGTATAGGCGTCTCTCCTCTCATAGGAGTTTTCTACCCTTAATATATATATATATATATATGTATATATATATATGGATATATATATATATGGGTTCTTCATTCTTTTCAAGGAGGGTATTTTTCTTTTCCTTCCTTGTTTTCCTTCTAAATAGTCAGTCCCACCTTTATTCTAGGGACAACCTTAATGTTGCAAGCATGACATCCTGGTTGTCATCCTAACTAAATTGATAACAAAAGAAGTTCTTCTTAGCCTTTGTTTGAGAGGAAGAAGATAAATTGAAATGGAATGAATAAGAGGGAATCAAAATTTTATTGTTTGTTATTAAAAACAGGATGAAACCCAAAAGAAACAATGGAATGCGTATCATCATGTTCCACTATCCCCTCCCTTTTGTTCCCACATTCCCTAATTGGGAAGAAATGAGATGGAAGATGAAAACTGCTGGCAAATAAAATTATCAAAATACTAATATACCCTTTAACCATTCATTCTTACTCCAACTTTCAGTTTTTGTTGTTTCAAAAAAAACTTTCAGTTTTTGTTCTAGCTAACTTAGGATAAGTGATAACATTACTTATGTTCCTGCAACAACTTATTTGCTATATTGTTTAAGTTACGTTGGAGTCTTTTTGCTGGTTTCATTCAAAATTTCTCTCACTGTCTCCATCTTTGCGTCAAGCGTTTCTGATAAAATAAATTTTATTTGATTTATGCTCACCACAAGAATTTGGCAAATTAACCTCCAAATATAACAACTATTTTTCCTCCAGGTAAATTAGAGGTTAACCAACCTGATTTTTACTTCTAAGTTTGAGATTACATTAAAATACACATAAAGCAAATTAAATTTTAAAAAACAAACGCAACTCATGCTCCCGAGTCCCGACTCACTCTCATTCTCGCCTTCTCTCTCTCTCTCTCTCTATATATATATATATATATATATATATATATATATATATATCTCACTAGCTTCACGATCTGTTCATGGAGGTGCTCCATTCTCTCACTCGCTTCACGATCTCATTCATGAAGTCTTGCAACTTCGCGATCTGTTTATGGAGGTTCTCCTTTCTCTCTCTCTCTCTCTCGCTTCACAATCTCGTTTATGAAGTCTCGCACATTCACGATCTGTTCATGGAGGTTATAATTTCTCTCTCTCTAAGGTTTTCACTTCTCGTTTTCATCTTGGTGGTAGGGTTTCGTTGCCTGCCACACTGGATCAAGGTTCTTGCTTTTCTCTCGTTCTCTTTCTCTTTCATACTCAATTAGGCTTTTCAATTTAGGATCAGAAGCATTAGGTTTATATACTTTTTCCTTTGCTTTTGGTTAATTATGTTCTCTTTTGGTTTTTCATATCTTTCTCTTTTTGTACAATTATTGCAATATCCAGTTTTATGTTATGTGATTCCATAGGTTTTCATGATAATTACATACCTTCATTGCAAGAAGTAGTAGAGGAATACTGCAAAGAGAGAGGGATAGGCATAGAGGTGGAGAGAAAGAGCCGAGAGATTTTGGATAATGATAGCATCGTAATTTTTTAGCCACATGATATAGAATTTGACTATGTCTGCTGTGTAACCAGCTTTTAGAAACATGGAGTCTATGCTAGGACTTGGGGGTTGTGTCACTAGCTTATTCGAAGCTATTGAAATTGTTTCCATTTGTTTATTTATAAGTTTGATGCATATATTGCTAGTGTGGTATTTGAGTTCGATATATATTTGCTTGCTTTTCATACATGCTTCAATTTTTTCTTCTCACAATGGTTCTCCCAATGATAACATTGATGTGTGGAAGCAAAAACTTAGGATGCTTTTAAATGACAAGAGAAAGCAAGAGGATTTGGCGCTTCTTTTGCTGCTGATATGGAGCCTAGCATATCACATGTGCAAATTCTGTTTCCAAAGACCAATTGAAGAAATATGTGCTTTCTGAGCTCAAGTCCATTGTTGAGAGAAACAAGTTTACAACAACAGCTATGAGGTATGAGTGATGAGTTATGAAGTAATTTAGTAATAAATTGAGAAATGGATCTTTCATTATACTTCATTCAATTTTATGTGATCAAGTGACAAATTCTGTTAACATTAAACTTATATGCTCAATATTATATCTTTGAATGTTTCACTAACTGAGGGGCTTTAAAAATATCAAAGAGGTAATCATAGGCCCGTGTCCAATTGACATGGAAAGAGACTTGGTGACTGTAACACTTAAGAAGAAGAGAAATTACATGCTCAAGTATTATGAGGTAATTGGATGATATCCTCTTAATATCAATATTTTAAGGTATTTACATGTATTACACTTGCTAACAAAAATTTTGACATTGTATGACTATATAATAGTCCTATGTATCTCGTTGCCGAAACTACCACATGTATAAAGAGCAAGTATTTCTTTTCATGAGTGAGAACTTAGGTTTGGTTATTGTATAAAAGATTAGCCCTTAACCCTTTCACTTTCCCTTCTATGTTTTTTGTCAGGAAGCAATTTTTAGAGTTGTTGCTTCAATTCTTCATCTTGGAAATAATTAATAAATTTTTCGAAGGAAAGGAAGTTGATTCAATTTTGCTTAGATTTTGTATTGATTATATGTATTAAAATGACATCCAAAAGAATTTAGATTGTTATTATAAATCTACTTTTGCAGCTCAACACATGAGCATAATGTGGTCATACTATTTGATTTAAAATAATGTGTTTTTTGAGAAAAACAAAAATACAAGAATGATGGATGGGTATGACTTTGCTGAACTAGTTCTATTCTTATAGTCATAGTTTCTTAAAGGAAGAGAGCATCATATTGGACTTTTTGAGTTTAATATAAGAAGAAAATTATGGAGTTTGTTAACTGATTCCTTCATTAGTAGCATGCTTTTTTCTGCTTGGAAGGAACCTACCCATGACCGAATTTGAAATTTTACTTGTCTTAATTTTCATTCGCCTTCCTTCTTGTGGTTGCCACAGGTGATTGAAGGATATTGTGGTTACTTCAATTATGCTCTTGTTGGTTAGATTCAATATTGTTTTAAGTTGTTACCTAAGACATTTGGATGAGAAAACAGATTGTCTAGACTTGAGTACATTGAAAGTTATATGCAATATTGACAGGGAATTTTGTTGCAAAATCAAGATAGAAGCGATAAGGATAGGTTAATCTTATTTATTGACAAGAAATTAGAACGGTTTTGTTATTTTGTTCACTTTTATGAAAATGATATTTTTGCCTTCTTATCAAGAACCAAACTATAGGATAATAAATTCAACAATACCTAATTTTTTTGCTCTCTTCTAATTGTATGATAAATATTTTCCACTTACCATCAGTCATATTTTGAAGCTATTTACAGGACTTTATCTACAAAATGTTAATTATAGATATGTGCTTAATAATATTTGTCTTGCTGGTCAAATTGAGTGCTCTAGAAGATCTGTGCTCCAAGAGGTGGCTTTAAATAGTTATTCAATTAGGTGACTAACTGATTATCTTCTCTATATTCTCTTTTGCTTGCACACAAGCTGAGTCATTGATATGGATTTCGATTTTCTTCTTATAGGAAATAGACTTACCCATTTCGTATTATATGTGATCTCATTTTTGTAATTTAATTTTAGTTCTAATCCCTAATATCTCATCTATGAATCTCTAATTACAAGCTTTGCTTGCGTTTTCTATCGATTCCAACTCCCACTAATTTCTAGGTTTTCATTTTAGCCGAAGAATCACCGATTTCCTATTAAATCTCTGTTTATTCCCACATTTTTCTTGAATATTTCGTACTCCATATTTCATTTTAGTTTGTACTTTGATCTCGCATGTTTCTTCTCCGATTTGGCACTTCAATCTCTTCTTCCATGTCATTACTCATTTAGTATATTATTTTCATTTCGTGTTGATTGTTATTAATTTATCTGGTTTCAGATTCAGGTCAAGTCTGAAGCTATTACTTTGCCATCATTGCTATATCTAGCTCTCTATGTAGTAAATTTTTCAAATTAGGTTTTTAAGCATATCCTGCATTTGTGCAATCACATAGCAATTGCTAATGGTAATTTAGTGAGTTTTACGGGAATAAGTAATTGTTGTTTTATTCCATTTTTTGTTATGATTAATTTGTTAGCTTAGCGTTTTCTATCTTAAATATATTATCTTTGTGGAATTTTTATTGTTCAACAGTACGCCTGACATTGTTAGAATGCATCTTTTATAGGAGATTTGTCTTTTATACATGGTACAGGAGGAAGTTGAATATGTTTGTGGAAAATATCCCCTCAACTCTTACTAATTAGATTTAAGTCCCTTAAAACTCCTAAATTAAAGAAAGGTCCCCTAACTTGTTGATAGTTACTAAAACAACCATTATATTTCTTAATAAACACACAAAGATCCTTACTTTTCCAAAACACTCCAAAAACTATTAATTTCATCCATGATGAAAATTCCTCAATAAATGTTATAGTTGACTTTGACCTACATTTTTAGAGTCAACTATGGAGTTGGAATCGATATAAAACGCAAGCAAAGCTTGCACGAAGGTTAAAGTCAACTATAACATTTATTGAGGAATTTTCATCATGGATGAAATTAATAGTTTTCGAAGTGTTTTGGAAAAGTATGGATCTTTGTGTGATTATTAAGAAATATAATGGTTGTTTTGTAACTATCAAGAAGTTCGGGGAACCTTTCTTTAATTTACGAGTTTTATGGGACTTAAATCTAATTAGTAAGAGTCGAGGGGATATTTTCCACAAACATATTCAGCTTCATCCTGCACCATGTATAAAAGACAATTCTCCTATAAAAGATGCATTCAAACAATGTCAGGCGTAGTGTTGAACAATAAGAATTCCACAAAGACAATATATCTAAGATAGAAAACACTAAGCTAACAAAATAATCATAGCAGAAAATGGAATACAACAACAATTACTTAATCCCGTAAAAATTACTAAATTACCATTAGCAATTGCTATGTGATTGCACAACTGCAGGATATGCTTAAAAACCTAATTTGAACAATTTACTACATAGAGAGCTAGATATAGCAATGATGGCAAAGTAATAGCTTCAGACCTGAATCTGAAACAAGATAAATCAATAACAATCAACACGAAATGAAAATAATATACTGAAATGAGTAATGAGATGGAAGAAGATATTGAAGTCCCAAATCGGAGAAGAAACATGCGAGATCAAGTAAATCGGTGAATATGGACGACGAAATATTCAAGAAAAATGTTGGAACAAACAGAGATGTAACAGGAAATCGGTGATTCTTCGGCTAAAATGAAAAACCTAAAAATTAGTGGGTGTTGGAATCGATACAAAATCCAAGCAAAGCTTGTAATTAGAGATTCATAGATGAGATATTAGGGATAAGAACTAAAATTAAATTACAGAGATGAGATCACGTATAATACGAAATGAGTAAATCTATTTCCTGGAAGAAGAAAATCGAAATCCAGATCAATGACTCAGCTTGTGTGCAAGCAAAACAGAATGAGAGAGAAGATAATCAGTTAGTCACCTAATAGAATAACTATTTAAAGCCACCTCTTGGAGCACATATCTTCTAGAGCACTCAATTTGGCGGGAAAGGCAAATATTATTCAGAACATATCTATATATAACATTATGTAGATAAATTCATGTAAATAGCTACAAAATATGACTGATGGTAAGTGGAGAATATTTATCATACAATTAGAAGAGAGCAAAAAAATTAGGTATTGCTAATTTTATTATCCTATAGTTTGGTTCTAGATAAGAAGGCAATAAATATGATTAACCTATCCTTATCTATTCCATTGAAGTTAAGTTCCTTAAGATTAACAAGATAAAAAAGATTAACCTATCCTTATCTCTTCCATCTTGAATTTGCAGCAAAATTCCCTGTCAATAGTGCATATAATTTTCAATGTACTCAAGCCTAGACAATCAGTTTTCTCATCCAAATGACTTAAGTAACAACTTAAAACAATATTGAATCTCACCAACAAGAGCATAATTGAAGTAACCACAATATCCTTCAATCACCTCTGGCAACCACTAGAAGGAAGGCAACTGAAAATTAAGATAAATAAATTTCATATTCAGTCATGGGTAGGTTCCTTCCAAGCAGAAAAAAGCATGCTGCCAATGAAGGAATCGGTTAACAAACTCCATAATTTTCTTCTTCTATTAAACTCAAAAAGTCGAATATGATGCTCTCTTCCTATAAGAAACTATGACTATAACAATAGAACTAGTTCAACAATGTCATACTCATCCATCATTCTTGTATTTTTGTTTTTCTAAAAAAACACATTATTTTCAATCAAATAGTATGAACACATTATGCTCATGTGTAGAGCTGCAAAAGTAGATTCATAATAACAATCTAAATTCTTTTGGATGTCATTTTAATACATATAATTAATACAAAATCTAAGCAAAATTGAATCAACTTCCTTTTCTTCGAAAAAATCATTAATTATTTCCAAGATGAAGAATTGAAGCACCAACTCTAAAAACTGCTTCCTAACAAAAAAGATAGAAGGGAAAGTGAAAAGGTTAAGAGGCTAATCATTTATACAACAACAAAACCTAAGTTCTTACTCATGAAAAGAAATACCTGCTCTTTATACAGGTGGTAGTTTTGACAACGAGAATAACTGATACATAGGACTATTAAATAGTCATACAATGTCAACAATTTTGTTAGCAAGTGTAATACATGTAAATACCTTAAAATATTGAAATTAAGAGGATATCATCCAATTTCCTAATAATACTTGAGCATTTATTTTCTCTTCTTCTTAAGTGTTGCAGTCACCAAGTCTCTTTCCATGTCAATTGGACACGAGCCTATAATTACCCCTTTGATATTTTCAAATCCCCTCAGTTAGTGAAGCATTCAAAGATATAATATTGAGCATATAAGTTTAATGGTAACATAATTTGTCACTTGATCACATAAAATTGAATGAAGTATAATGAAAGATCCATTTCTCAATTTATTACTAAATTACTTCATAACTCTTAATTCATGCCTCATAGCTGTTGTTGTAACCTTGTTTCTCTCAATAATGGACTTGAGCTAAGAAAGCACATATTTCTTCAATTGGCCCTTGGAAACAGAATTTGCACATGCGATATGCTAGGCTCCACATTAGCAGCAATGAAGCGCCAAATCCTCTTGCTTTCTCTTGTCATTTAAAAGCATGCTAAGTTTTTGCTTCCACACATCAATGTTATCATTGGGGGAACCATTGTGAGAAGAAAAATTGAAGCAGGCATGAAAAGCAAGCAAATATACATCGAATTTAAATACCACACTAGCAATATATGTATCAAACTTATAAATAAACAAATGGAAACAATTTCAATTGCTTCGAATAAGCCAGTGACACAACCCCCAAGTCCTAGCTTAGACTCCCTGTTTCTAAAAGCTGGTTACACAGCAGACATAGTCAAATTCTATATTATGTGGCTAAGAAATTACTATGCTATCATTATCCAAAATCTCTCGGTTCTTTCTCTCTACCTCTATGCATATCCCTTTCTCTTTGCAGTTTGCCTCTACTACTTCTTGCAACAAAAGTTTGGAATTATCATGAAAACCTATGCAATCACATAACATAAAACTGGAATATTGCAATAATTGTACAAAAAGAAAAAGAAAAAGAGATGAAAAACCAAAAGAGAACATAATTAACCAAAAGCAAAAGAAAAAGTATATGAACTTAATGCTTTTGATCCTAAATTGAAAAGCCTAATTGAGTATGAATGAGAAAGAGAAGGAGAGAAAAGCAAGAACCTTGATCCAGAGTGGCAGGCAACGAAACCCTACCACCAAGATGAAAACGAAAAGTGAAAACCTCAACGAAAGAGAAATGATAACCTCCATGAACAGATCGTGAATGTGCGAGACTTCAGAAACCTCCATGAACAAATCGCGAAGTTGCTAGACTCCATGAATGAGATCGTGAAGCGAGTGAGAGAAAGGAGAACCTCCATGAACAGATCGTGAAGCGAGAGAGAGAGAGAGAGAGAGAGAGAGAGAGAGAGAGAGAGAATGAGAGTGAGTCGGGAGTGTGGGTTGCGTTTGTTTTTAAAAAATTAATTTGGATTATGTGTATTTTAATGTAATCTCAAACTTAGAAGTATAAATCAAGGTTGTTAACCTCTAAATTACCTTGAAGAAAAATAGTAGTTACATTTGGAGGTTATTTTTCCAAATTCTTGTAGTGTTGTATCTTCCGACCCACTCCTTTCAGACTACAACCTCAGTTCATTATAAATCTTGCACTGAGTTATTGTTAAATGTCATGTAATGTAACATGCACCAAGAGACATAACAACCTATCATTTGTACTTCCAACCCTAATACAAACAACTAATTTTGGGCTTGATGGTATGTATCAAGTAAGATATTAATCACTTGTCCCTTCATCGATGGGAAGGTTCGTATAGACTAACATGTAATAAAACCTCTAAACTTCGGAGCTGGGTGGTTCCTCATTGTCAATTTCATCATCATCCACATTAGCATCAATAAGTGGTCGGAGAGCATCATACGCCATATGATCCATTGCTTGAAAATGATCCTCTTACTTGTACTCATGTCTTAACTATGAGTGAATAATTCTCATGAACCTAGATGTGTGGATGGTTTTCTCCATGTCAAATACAGACCTAATACCCAAGTTCAAATCTAACTTTGTACAAATGATCTTTCACATCTTCTGATATCAACAAATTCATGCGTTAGACACGTGACATATGAACCTCTCAATCCCTCCCTCACTCAAATACAACATATGTTTTTAAAGTTGTCAACAAAAAAACCATCTCTTGCAATAAACTCTACTTTCACACATTTGCTTTGTACATACAACATATGATACATCTCAAACAAATACAGCATATATATGTTTTTAAAGTTATCAACAAAAAACCATATCTTGCAATAAACTCTACTTTCACACATCTTCTTTGTGCATACAACATATCATGCATCTAAATGTGATCCTTTTTTCTACATGTTCACATGTTTAATTACAACTAGAAATTATCATACTGAATCAATAGCTCCTTTTCCATAAGGTATGGCCATATCTCATTCAAGAATAAACTCTTCCCATACTCAATAAATGGTTTAGTTTTTAAATCTTATCTCATGCTCGACAAAATGTTGGTGGCATTTCCCTTTGGTCTCTAAGTAGTAAGTAAAGAACTTGTTCATATGGTGATATATACCATGATCAAGCATGAACCTAGAGAGCAATAGGAAACATATCGCACCGAAATTTCATCAAATTAATGAGACATGAAATTTAAGAGAAACTATTAAGTATTAACAAAGCATAGAAAGAGTTTATTCCCAAACTGTCTCACTTGGCCAATTTAAAATTTAATACAAAGAACGGTAGATCTACAACTACACACGTCCATCATATTGAATCTCAAATGGGAAGCTATGACTTTCAATTAATAAATAAACTAAAACTAGAATTACTTGCATAAAACATCTAAAAAATGCAAATATGGGATATTACTGCCGAAATTTCAATAGTCTACCCAAAAAAATGGATATCCCAAATTCTGTACTACATATATTGCCATCAAAATACAGAAGCTAGCAAGTGCACCACGTCAAGTACTGCACTCAATTTTTACATTGTGGATAACAATTCTCAAATAGACAAAGAATCCATCAAGTCATGCATAATCAATCAACTGCACTAGGCTTATTGTTAGTGAGGTAGAATGAATTATATATGTGATACCAGGGAATATCTGGCTCACAATGTTAGATAGATCTATATATGCTTCACTATAGTTTAGCTTCTTTGTGTTATGACACAAAAAAGTCCAAGTTAGATTAAGGCGCTTTTAAATTGTACAAATGATGAAAGAGATTTTTACCTAGACTACTTTAAATTTCCTCAATACTCAGTTGTTATGTAGTATTGGATTTTGTCGCATCCACGAAAAATTGGTAACACAACGCCATTCTTCAGTTAAATTATTCAACCAATGGATTTTAAAATAATTGATTGATTGTTTCTAGTAGCCAACTTGTAATGTAAAGTAAAGCAAGATGTAATCAATGAGAAAATGTGCAAAACCAGTTAGAATTGGAGTTCACTACACAACTTCTTAGTTTTAAAATGATCCAATATTTATATGCCCCTATATATATATAGCCTATGCTTATGATTCATCAACATTAGTCCTCTCATTATCATCAATTCTTTAATGCGAGGAGAATTATAGTTTTCTTTCCTAAGCACCAAATCCTTGGATGCTCAACAAAGATGTTTTAAGCGACTAACTGAATTAATTTTATCCCGAGATATCAATCTAAGTAGGTGATTTATTCTATTTTAGACTCAAAAACATTAAGTTCCCTACACAAGATCGAATTAAATAACATGTTCTAGGTGCGCAAAGTAAACCATGACATGAAGAATGCAAAATTAGAAGAAACCGAGAGGCAATATTAGATTTAATATGTGTGTCTAAACTACATGAGGGTCATTACCATAAAGGCACAATAAATACAAAATGTCATAGGAATATCTTATTTCCCTATGTACATGATTACTTTTCTAATTATATGATTAGATTACCAAATAACCATAAATACAAAATATTCTACTTAATAGATATAATTAACACGAGGAGCGGCTGCCGAAGAGAGAAACTTCAAGCAGAAAAAAAAAACTCAGATTTGGATATACGACTAAGCATCATTAGAGGAGATAGAAACACCCAAAAGAACAACAAAACTGAGGCTTGAAAGTCAGATCTGCAACACCATCAAGAAGAAAATGAAGTAAGGGTGAATTTGGAATGGGAAACGAGAGAGAGTCTAGCGAACCAGAACTTTGGCACGACACACTAGTGATACAGGAAGTGTGTGAACTCACGCGCAGAGAAGAAGGGGGCGCATATAAGCACGTGCGAAGGTCGTTCGGGGCTGAAAGTACTAGGGATAGGTGATAAGGTGGTGGTCGGTGTGGCTAGGTAGCGATAAAAGTGGGTTGAGAAAGCTGTCGGAATGATGCACGATAAAGATAAAAGCCAAAAACACCGTTGAAATAAATACAACAGGGGTAATCCGGAAAAAATGTTGGAATGAAACACAACATGTAGTCAGGTAAGACGTCGGAACGAAACACGACATGTAGTCAAGTCAGACACACTGCCAGAATGAAACACGACAGGTAGTAAGGTTAAAAAAACTGTCGGAATGAAACACGACAAAGGGAAGAAAGGAAAACTAGTGGAATGAAACACAACAAAGGGAAAAGTCAAAAACCTGAGAGGAGACACGATTTCCGAGAAAAGATATGCATCGAATGATAATGGATCCATCAGGTTTGACGGCAAATTAGTATTGCCTTTCTTCATGCTTTCAACCGTGGAATAGTGATGACATAGGTCACGAAGGATGATACTACTCTAATACCATGTAAAAATAGGAGAAACCGAGAGGCAAAATTAGATTAAATTTGTGTGTCTAAACTACACAACGAGGGTCATTATATATATTAGGCATCATAAATGAACAATAAATACAAAATATAATAAGAATATCTTGTTTCCCTATTTACATGATTATATCTAACAAAAATAAGAACAAACCACTGAATCAATGCATAGAACTAAGATATATATATATATATATATATATATATATATATATATATATATATATATATCAAAATGACATAAAGTCAAGTACTTACATTTAATCCAAACAAAAAGCGATAAGTTAACTTTCTATTTTCATGGAAGCTTTACAAACTTGGATGAAGAAAACTAAGAAGAACCGAACAATCTGTGATTCCTTATGGATAATTCCAGCTCTCCTTTGTACCAAAGATCCAATCTCCAAGCCTCTTTGGTGTTTCTCACTTATTAAGATATGTAGAAGTGCCAAGAAGTTGCTTAAAATTCTATTTTCCAGCTTTTAAATGAAGCCAAGGCCAACTCAACTTGCTTAATTAGCGAGACAAAACTCGCTCAATAGTTATCTTACTTCATGCGAAGAAAATCCCTACTCGCTTAGCAAGCAGATGCTTTCAAAACTCATTTGTTGCTACCAAAATTTTGCTTAGCTAGAATTTCTTGGCTAAGCAAAATTCCTCCATAATGCACCATTTCTTACCCTTTTGACTTCCTGGATTTTCCGACCTACATAACAAAATTGAGATTTAAAGATGTAAACTTAATATATTTCCACAATATCTGTTCTAAAACTTCAATCGACCTAGCTCTTGCACCATAGACAACCTATTTCACTATTGTATGGTAGCATTCACCAAAAAAGAAATTGCAGTAATGTGAATCATAAAGTCTATTAAGCAAAATACTACGTCAGAACACAATGTGATTAAAGTACCACAAAAGCAATCGTTCTAACATTTCATCGAACAGTTTGTTATCTAAAATTATATAAAAAAAAATTAGAATGTCAGCAATAGAATTTTCATAATTTATTCCAAAATTAAGGAAAAAAATTTATTTCCACAGATGAGAAATAGAGAAACCCAGAACAAGAAATCTTACCTGATCAAAAGAGAAGAGAAACAGATCTAACACCTAGAGAAAGAGATTTTGCATCTGATCAATGAAATAAAAAAAAATGAGAAGCTTGAGTATGAGGAAGTGGAGAGCTAGAAATTTACATGAGACACTGTTTAGCACACAGAGAGAAGCTGGAGAGGGAGGATGGAGTAGAAGACGAACAATTTCTATGGCAGAAAAGAGAAGCAGAGCCGAGCCTGTGAGGAAAGAAGAAACGGTGAGACTGATACATGTCACATCTTTAGCCTACATAAAAACCATATTTGCCTTTGCCCAACACATCTTTAGGGTGATGCTTGACTGTAAAACCTAGATTTTCATATGATAAGAGCTAGTTCTTTTGAAAAGCAACATTTCGCCATTTCAAATCAGCTCCTTAGTTAAATTTCAACTGAAGACAAACAATATCCAAACAATTAAAGATTTTTAATTGAAGACAACAATGACCAAACTAACTAACTAAGCTTTAAGTCACATGACAACAAGCATTAAATGTTAATCAATACTTTGCAGCATGCCATGTGACTCCAGCTTTGGACTAGCTAATATAGCCTAATAGCTTCTGATGACAGGGACACCACACAACCTCATACAAAAATTACACCTGTGGTGTATACAGAACCTGAATTTCAGGACATGCATCAAATGTTACCATAAAATCATTGACACATGAAAAAACGTAACTCTATTTTGTAAATTGAAGAATAAGAATGAAAACCACATGGAAACAGATGCAAAAGTTTAGTTGAGAATGGTAATTCCTGCAATCAACAAGATGGAAACCAGATAACTTCTCTTCCAAGTATCGTAAAAAATTATAAAGATTTGGTTCACAATAATATATCAAGAAAAGCTCCTTAGCATGGAAGTTAAAATGCAACAGTTATTACTTATTAGTAGTGTCCTTCCAACATGGACTGATGTAGAATATTATGCCAGTATACTATGATTTCATATCCAGTAGGGAAGACAAGAAAAAGTAAACCATTGGGGGCATATCAAGACCAGAGGGTCTAAGATATGGGTTAGCGGAAATTTACCACCAAAATAAAAAACTAAAACTAGAGCCATATACTTTTCAAAGAACATGACTGAGAACGTGTAGCTCTTGTATTTTCAAAAATTTGGGAACAAGATGTCAGCATGTAAGACCCTGATACTATACACATTATCCACAATATATACTGCAAAAGGTGAATGAGTCATCTGCTACGGCAAATAAGAAAGTAGTAGTAAAAGAGAGATTTCATAACCTTAACTAATCGCTCAATCTTTGCACAGCCATTGCATCGACATTCCATAAAAGATATATCTTCGCCTTCAGCTTCTTAAATCACAAAACAAAAGGACCAAAAAATTGAACTCCACCGACTTAACTATATGTAAGAGATGCAAAGTGAGTGAGATTATGCATTTATGTTAATAAAATTTTAAATTAAAATCAAAATTCAAAGTAGTTAATGGAAATAAGATATTAAAGGTGACAAGAAAAAATGAAGCAAAGGGCTTAAATGTAGTAGTGTACCATGAAAGAAAAAAAGGAAATGAACATAATTATACAACTACTACGTTAGATGGGCATGGCTTGGCGACAAATCAATGCACATGTGACCATGTAAATTAAATTCATCTTCCACACATTAGATGGGCATCATCCATGTAATGATATAATATAGTTATTAGGCATGATAACATAAGAATGTATTAACTCTACCTGAACAATGGTGTTTTGACCATAATTGGACATAACATGCTAGTTCTTCGAGCATATCAACTTCTTGATTGGTGAATCTTAAGTATTAGGAATCTAAACAAAGTAGTATTCACCTTGATGCACAAAGAGACTTTTACTAGCATCTTTGATCTTTCTAACCAATGGGAGGCCTCTTTAGTGATAACAAACAGAAATCCAGGAAAATCTAATTCATACTGGATAAGAGTCCATGAAAGATTTATGAATATCTTTTGATCTATGTTTTTACAGAGGACTGAATAATTTTCAACCTCTATTTCCTAGCCAATTAACACTCTGATAGTTAAACGACTTGCTGAATAAGGCAGAGAAAAAGCAAAGAGAAAATGGAAAAAATGGTAGGTTCATTGAATGAGTAACAATAATTTCATAAGTTGGAGCCACCTAAACAACTCACATAACAGAGTTTGACAATTACAACAATAAAAAAAAAAGTAGAATGAATCAGTGACTATGACAAAAAGAGAGTATGTTAAAACATTACAAAAAAGTAAGAAGGAAATGACAAAGCCAGACAAATCAACCAAGAAAAACACATGTGACGAACATATTTCAAATCTAACACATACACAGGAAGCAAAAGATTGAACTTTGTTCTATAGTGCTTTGTGTGGAAGCCATGGAAAGGATCAAGATTAAGCTCTTCATACCACATTAAGAAATCGGGGAGAGTGTGTCTAGAGAAATGTATTCTGATTACAAAGATAGCTCTTTTATAGAGAGCAAAGAAGTTTAGCTAACAAACAAAACTTGCAATGATCAATCACAAGAGCTATAAGTAACTCAGATTGAATTTGTTACAGTTTGTTACAACAAGCTAAACAACACTAACTGACTTAACAATACTGAAAGGAAATACAATAGAACTGAAAGCATAATAACAAAGTTATACAATCAGTAATTCAGTATTCCTAACACTAGTCACCATGAAAATTAGTAATAGCACGTAGAACACCAGTAACCTGTGAACAGAGTATCAAAATTGTTATCACTTATCACTGATTTGTTTTTTTTCCAATCATGTTTGTATATTACAATACATGTCGATATGGCATTGCCAAACTACGCTTTCAATCTCATTATCCACGACTAGAACACAGCTGACTTGAAATGGCTCACCAGTAAACCTAAGTAACTTTTAAAATGATAGGCTATAATTTTTTCTATCTTCAATGTTTCTAGAACTGTGTGAAATCTTCAATGAGTAATGAAGTAAATTTTTAGCAATTTGTTTAAAGTAACTAACCAAAGTCTTCCAAGTTGCAAAGTTAAAAAAGAATGCTTTAGATGGTAGAATAGAATATTACTCTATTCTAAACCCCCATTGAATACTGTGACTGGTCTTCTTGACATTAACTGCCAAACTTCATTGCAAATCAAACAATAATTTTGCGATAAGAAATTTCAAATTCCTCCATCAAGTGCATTTCAGAAAAAAATTATAAAAAATAAAGACATCCTCAACCAGTTTCTTACCTGATCAGCTATGGCATCCGGGTGAAACCCGGACTTCTCCAATCCCTTCGCCAGCAACTGCAACCAAAAGAAAATATAACTCCATTTGGATAAAAACAAATTCTAATAGCCAAAATAGTAAAAAGTGCAACAATCCAGCTTCTCAATCCCATAACCAGTAGCCAAAAGGAAAATCATAATTTGCGAGGATAGAAGAAAACCCGGAAAGTGGCCACTAAAACAACTTATTTAGCTTTAGTCTGAGACAACTCCAATTTTATAGGAGTCAAAGGCATTTATGGTCACATCTACTACTAATTAGAAGAATATTGTAAATGAACCTTGTGAAACTCTATCATCGCCATTTTGTACTATATCACTCAAATATATGAATTCATTGATTCTAATAACACCCTGCATCATCCATTACTCAAAACAAAAGCAACACAATTATACAAATTTCACATGTAGATTTGGGAAGGTAGAGAGAAAGTAAAGGAAATGGAATTTTTTAATACATATACACTAAATGTATACATGCATTCATACATAGTAAATATTTCAGATTTTGGGATTGAGATTGAAGATTGGTAGCGATTCTCCTTTGACTTTATTTTTTCTCTCTTTTTACTCTCAAGGTATTCCTTGCACCTTCTTTGACAGTGTTCTCTATGGATTTAAACACATTTTATTAATCATTAATGCAAGAATAAGAAGAATGCTTGAGAAAGGTATTGAAAAGCAAAGAATGACTCTCCTATTAACTATTATATAATTAACTATGGCTTAACTAACACAAATATTGTTTTAGGTTCTCAACTTCCCATAGACAGAAAGCAGAAAGAGAGAAGCAAACTAATATATATATATATATATATATATATATAGAGAGAGAGAGAGAGAGAGAGAGAGAGAGAGAGATTAACAAGAAGAGGGAGGAACTTCTGAAAGATTGAAACCACCCTAGACTTTGGAGACCACAAAAGTTCCTCCTCCCTCAGAACCTCACTATATTCCTCTTGTAACTCCCAATATTCCTCTTGTAACTTAGCTTCAAGACAGGACATGGTGGAAGAAAGCATCCAATCCTCCTTCACCTTCGCAAATGTTTGATTATTGAAATGGATAGAATCCTCCTTCACCTTAGCAAACTTGGAAGTAACATCACCATATGTACCTTTCCAAGCTTTCTCCCCCATCCCCTTATACTCCTCATGAGAGGCCCAAGCAACAAGAAATCTGAAAGGACTTAGTCCCTGATTTTTATTTTCCAGAGAACACTTCAAAAGTAAGGGACTATGATCAGATTGCACTCTAGTTAACAGCTCAACATAAGCCTCAGGGAAAAGCTAGCCTTCATTCCGGGTCAGCCACAGCCCTGTCCAGCCTCTTAGCCACTATACTTTCCCTGCTTCCCTCCTATACCATGTGAATCTTCCCCCCGCCATACCAAGATCCTTGACAACAAACTTGTACTGGAATTACGAGCTCCATGAATATTCAACATAATAAGTGAGAATTTTTCGATTTCTGTCAACTATCATAAAGACAAAAGAATTACGAGCACCTCAAATGTTTTATTTAATTTGGTTAAAACATAAAACCAAATAAAATATCATATGTGGCAATGTTGGCAATATATATGACAGCTAAGATTAGAGTTCTCCATGTCAGCGAATTTCATTAATAACTGATGACACACTAACTGTTGGACTAAATTTGATTAATTTTAAAAGTATAAGGGCTTAATTGGCTCAATCTCAATTGAAACTGGGGAAACCAAAACTATCTATTCACAAAAGTGTAATTAAGCCTACTTGATAGCATATAACATGTGGGCAATTGAAGAGCCAGCTTGTATACAAGTGACTTCTTAACATTCAATAAATCTTAAAAGACATCATCATTAATCTAATGAGTAAAGCTTTAAGCTTGAACTAGAAAAACAATCAATAACCTGTTCTTCCAATCGGAAGAATGCTTTCCTTATAGATTATTATCTGATCATACTCTAACACCTCTGTAGCAGCAATCTCCTTGAGCATATGAGTACTTAAATCGAACAAGGCTAGTTCACCATTTTCTTTTCTGAAGAATATATCGCCCATCTTCCCTACTCCAATAGGAAGCCCAAAGCCATGCAAGGGTCCAAGTCCAACAGTGAAAAGTTTAGTCCATGATTCCTTTGCACAGAGCTCACCCAAAATCCATATGTGAAAAGTTGTTGTTTCTTCATGTATTGATATCAATGCAATGGACTCATTTAACACTGCCAAGTAGTTCTGCTTCCTTGTATCAGCCAGATCTAACGGTAAGGGCGTTGTGTAGAATATCTCATTGCTAAAGTTGAATGACCCCAAATATATTTCTAAACCACACTTATTCAAACCCAACCAATGACACACTCCGTTCGTGTAAATGTCATAACCCATACCGGAACCACTTCCGATAATAGGCATATCAGTATCCAGTTTCCTCCAAGAGTTGCTTCTTAGGCTATATATTTCCCAGAAGGGCTGTGATGTTGGACATGGAAACTGGTCTGGTATCATCGACTCATCTTGCCGATCATTTTCAACTTCAACTTCAACTTGCCAATCATCATCTTCGTCCTCATCTGGTTCCCTATGATCTTCTTTTTCAAATTCCGGATAAAATGTTATATGGCGAATGACCTTAAAGTCATCGGTAACATGATCATAACCAAATCCATGAGTAGTAATACATGGATCATAATAAGGTACAGACTCTCGAGGGCTGGGAGGAGTAACTCTGAATTCATTAGTAGCTGGGTTCCACAATACATACTTATAGTCTGGTACTTCATGGAGACAACGAATGCCATGAATACCGGAACCCGAAACCCTAAGGAATCTGCGATGCTCTTGATATGGAAGCGAATCTGATTTGACTGTTTTCTCAAATTTGTCACCTGAAAGCAGATACAATGAACCGTGATAATGGATGAAATCTGATGGCTGCTGCTGTAAGAGAAGGAAAGATGTATCATCGTGATAAGAGTGATGTTTGGATACGAATTTGCTCATGAAATGAGGGATTTCGAGTAAATCAGCCCATGATTTGTGAACCAGTGTGAATCGCTTGAGGGATTTCAGAGGCAGTTTCGACAGAATCGTGAAGGCGACATCATCAGGAATCGCCATTGTTGAAGGGGCCAGAGCTTTATCTTCTCTCGATTCAGATGAAGAATGAATGAGTTTGCATCGGTGAGGGATCGTAGTCGTAATGAGCGGAAAACCTTCACCTGCGCGTAACCAGCGAGCGTTGCTACGCCTGCACCAAGTTCTTTAGTTTTAAACGCTTTTTCTCTTCTAGTTTCTAAATTTTGATATCTCAATTAATTAAAAAAAATAAATTATATATATATATATTTTTGTCGTTTCAAAAAAATATATATATATTTTTGTCTTGACCAAGGTATCCCCACAACCGACAGCTGTGAGACTAATATCTCGTCACACGGTCAGCGCACTAAACGGTAGGGGCTGACCAATGAGTTTTCTATATTCACAAGAGTATTTATTACCTTTAATCGGTTGTTAACTTTTAAAAAAAAAATTGGTAGAATGGTTGAGTCCCCAAGGCAGGTTGCTTGCTAGTTGCTAACTTGGATTTTACGGAACCAACAAAATTCAAACCCTTTGAATTATGAGAATGTGATAATTAAACCTGAAATATGTGACCAGTTGTGCTAATCCATATTTGTTTTATATATTAAATTGAAACCGATGAACAATTGTATAATACTCTCTTCGTTCCTAATTATAATAGTTTAATACAAAAAGTTGTGTTTATTAGGGAAGCATTAAATGTGTCTAATTAGTGTATTGATTTTAAAAAAATGCATATATTATTTCATATTATTTTTTGGTAGATTGTTGTAAAAGATCTTATATTTAAGAAAATGAAAAATGTAAAACTAGGTCTTATAATTAGGAAATGGTGGAGTATATAATATGATATGTTGTTAGTAATTTTAGAAAAATGGATTTAAAACATCGCATAGATTTATTTATCCAGTTATGTATGAGATTGACATATTTTCCAGAACAGTCAGTTCTGCTTAGAATCAATTTGGAATTGGCATATTGTAAGGATATTGGGTGGGTCAAGGCATGGTGGAAAGAATGCCCTTATTCTCTCACTGAATTTACTCTCAATTTTGTTGATTTGAGGGTAAACAAAACTCGGACGAGTGTTCGGTCTAAGACATAGAACCCACCACCTAAGGGCATTCTAAAATTCAATGTTAATGGCTCTTCAATTGGAAACCCAAGTAAGAGCTGCATAGGTGGAGTCCTTAGAGATTCTACTAGACGACAGAGGGGCGTCTTCTCTATGTCAGTGGGTGAATTACGGGCTTTTGAAGCAGAGGTCAAAGCGGTCCACTATGCCTTATTGTTTTGCCAAGTAAATCAGATTCATCATATTATAGTGGAGAGCGATTCCGCTATGGTAGTTGGGTGGATTACAAATAAAGAACATAGACCATGGAAGCTTGTAAACAACTTGATCTCGATTGATATGCTCATTGAAGAAGTTGAATGTGTAGGTGTTTTTCATATCTTTAGAGAATCCGATCACCTTGCGGATTATTTGGCAAAGTCTGGCCGAGATAGATCATCACCAATCTGGTCATTTCTCTAATCATGGAGCTGATTTTCTTCACTGAGAATCCCGGTGCCATTGCTGCCATAAACCTCTGCTGCCTTTGTGTTATTTATCTGTGTTTTGGCTGTTTGATGTAGTATGAATGGTGCATTGCGTGATGCTTTTGTTTCTAGACCAGTTTCATGTACTGGTTTTTCTGTCCTCCTTGGGCCTTTGGTGCACATAGATCGAGGAAGAGCTGGCTTGTGATGGGGGGCTTCTTTTTAGTCTCGTTTTTTCCCTTTAGTGCCTTGAGGTTTTCTTTGTTTCTGGTTACCTCTACGATTATTTTTTTTGTGTGTTTTGTATGTGTGTATTGCTTTTTGTTGTTTCCTTTTTTCCTTCCGCCTTGTCTGTTTTGTTGCTTAGCTTTCTTTTCTCCCTTCTGGCGTGTTAAAGACTGCTGTTTTGAGTGGTTTCTTCTAGTTCCAGTTTGGGTTCCTCACTTGGGAGAGGTTTGTTCCCAAGAACCTTTTATCAAAATAAAGCTTTTTTGCTGTAAAACAAATATTCAGTTATGTATGAAAAAATAGATTTTTTTTTTTGAACAGATAAAACAATAGATTTGAATCCATAAATATGAAATAAATTTTCAATGTAAATACATAAATATATATTTAAATATTAATACAAGTCAAACAGCTCCTTAATACACACTTTGCCTCAACCATGCTAAAATAAAATATCTAGAAAATTACTAGTCGTGGAGGTGGAGAGCATTTTTCGGGAGGTCATCGTGGCACGGTTGAGCCATCGGACCTAGACGGTTCTGAGAAACTTCCCTTTAGAGACAAACTGATGGGATGGGGCATAGTTACGCCTCCAAAGAAGTGTGAGAAGTTGATTAAGCAAGGAAGAATAATGGTGGATTATGAGGATGGTAAAGAGATGTTGCCAAAGATATTGGTTAACCCATCGATTTTCAAGGATATGTGTTCACCTTGGGAGAAGGCTCTGATTGTGTGTCTCTAGGAGAAGCTTGGTTTCCGGACAATGAAGGTAAAGCTTGCAAGTGTGTGTCAGCTCTCCGAGGACTTTGGCGATGTCTATAAGGAGCCTTGAAGTCATTTCTCCAACAACCAAGGTAACCAACACTCTTCATGCCTAAGGATTTCGGGTCTCAACGTTACCTTTTAAGATGAGAACTCCCTGTTTTTTGTGGCCTCGGTGCTAAAAACACTAAATAAGGTGGACTTTAATACGATACGAGCGGAGCGGGGGCGGTTTAGGTGAGATTGCTACGGGCACACAAGTAGGGAGTACCACATGCCAGTTCCAAGTGGCTGGCTGGATTGACACAACTTCTACTAGCTTACTCTTTATGTATTTGTATCAGATATTGATATTCTTAGATACTTCATTCATATGTATCAGCAAAGTATTTAAATTAATATTTTAAAAATTGTCTAATTTAAATAGACCTAGCTCTTGCACCATACACAACCTATTTCACTGCTGTAATGTAACATTCGCCAAAGAAGGAATTGCAGTCCTATGAATTGTCATGGGAATCATAAAGTCTATCAACAAAAATACCAAGAACACAATAATTAAAGTACCACAAAAGTAATCTTTCTAACATTTCATCGAACCATTTGTTAATCTAAAATTATATTTAAACAATTAGAATGTCACAAGTAGAATGTCCATAATTTATTTCAAAATTTAGGAAAACTTTAATTTCCAGAGATGAGAAATAGAGAAATTCATAATTAGAATATCAAACCCAGAACCAGAAATCTTACCTGATCAAAAGAGAAGAAGAGAAACATATCTAACACCTAGAGAAAGAGATTTTGCATTTGATCACTGAAATAAAAAAAAATGAGAAGCTTGAGTGTGAGGAAGTGGAGAACAAGAAATTTAGATGAGACAGTGTTTAGTGCCGAGAGAAGGTGGAGATGGAGTAGAGCACGAACAATTCCCATGGTAGAAAAGAAAAGAGAGGCAGAGCCAAGCCTGTGAGGAAAATAAGAAAGAGTAAAACTTATAAATGTGTCTTTCTTTAACGTACATATAAACCATATTTGCCTTTGCCCAACACATGTTTAGGCTGATGCTTGAGAGTAAAGCCTAGACTTTCATTTGAGAAATGCTAGTTCTTTTGAAAGGCCAACCTTTCCCCATTTTAAAATCTTAACTTGGATTGCCAATTTCACGAAAGTTAGTAAGGTTACTAAAAATAAAGACCACTTCCTAAATAAGAGAATAAGTTCAGGCTCTGCTCATAGGTCGAAAAGAAGTGCTTCCTTAATGATGTTGAGGCTCATTTCTTACAGTTTGGACATAGTTTGGGTGGTGGGAAGGAGTTCTCAAGAGTTCTTTACATGATCTGGATTGCGGTTATTGACTCTCTATGGTTTTATAGGAATAATGCAGTATTTAAGGGGAGGCGTAGAGGTTGAGAGGATGGTGGAGTTGGCTCAGTTTAAATCTTGCCTCTGGCAAAAAGTAATTAGTGGAGACTTTCATGCTTCAATATATGAGTGGACTATGAACCCTATGTGCTGCATAAATTCTATAATAATTTGATTACATGCTGCGGTTTCTTCATGAATTGGGGTGTGGTGCTTTGCTGTGCATAAAAGGCTTGTCTGGGTTGTGTTTTCTCACTATGTTACGCGATGGTACGCTATTTGGATACAGTGGAGATGTGCTTCACTTTGGGGATCTACTTATAGCCCATATATTTATGTCTGCGTCTTCCATGAAGGGACCGAATATCATTTATTTGGCATTTTTGTTGGTTTCCCATATTTTTCTTATTTTTCCTTCTCTCATGTAACTATTGTTCACTCATGTTCTAGTCCTTTTTTTACCAGTCTTCTCTTTCTCTTTCTCATTGTATTCGGGTTAGCACCCCTTGTGCTGTTTTGAATGCAATGCTTTGAGTCAAAAAATTATTAAGATGGAACTTTCAAGCATCCTTCAGTAGAAAGAGAAATAAATAGGACATTTTGCATGTATGAAAACAAAAATAATTTTCCATAAATTGATTCTCCAAGGTGAGATGAAGGAATGGAGTTCTGAGTATAATAAACTATTAAAGAGACTTTTGCCAATAAAGATAAAGGCTATTTTAACATCTTGAAGAGAGATCCATACAAATCAGCTCCTTAGTTAAATTTCAATTGCATTAGGAATTGGGAGACCTATACTCAATCACAAAAGCTAGCTCAAGAGTTAAGGTTTGCACAACCCTTATAAAAGCTATCTATACTCTATCTCTGGCCAATGTGGGACTTCTAACACACCCTCACGCCCAGGATTGAACAACCTGGAACGTGGGAACAACAACAACGGGTGCCCCAAATATGGGAAGTCTCCACAACAAACAACAAATAGATCTAGGATAGGCTCTGATACCAACTTGAATGAAATATTCTGATTGATTATTTCATGAAGCTGAGTACATATATATATATACAAGAGTTTAGGGATAGCTAAATAAGGAAAAGATCTATCCTAATAAAAGATAAAAGGCTTAATAGCTTTTTTGGACTCTCACTTATCACGGTTTTGCACTTTTAGTCTTTTAGTCCTCCACATTGCTTATTTGTTTGCAAAAATGATCCCTATTTAGACTAAAACTGCAAAAGTGTGTAAATGTGAGGGACTAATTTTGCTAATTTTTTCCTAAAGGGACCAGAAGTGCAAAATTGTGATAAGTGGGACCAAAAGAGCTATTAAGCCAAGATAAAATATACTAAATATATTTATCCCTATTTATTTTATCTACATATCTCAACACTCCCCCTCAAGTTGGAGCATATAAATCGTATGCATCCAGCTTGTCACATATATATTTTATCCGGGGACCCCGTAAAGACTTGGTAAAAATATCAGCCAGCTGATCTTGAGAGCAAACAGAAGAAGTCTTGGTAGTACCACAAAGAATCTTCTTCCTAATAAAATGACAATCAACTTCTATATGTTTTGTTCGTTCATGAAAAACCGGATTAGAAGAAAGATATAAAGCTGACTGATTGACACATACTAAGTTCATAAAAGTAATCGCACAAAACTTCAACTCCAGAAGTAAGTGCTTCAACCACAAGAGCTCACACGTAGTATGAGCCATAGCACGATACTCAACTTCGGTGCTTGATCTAGCAACAACACTTTGTTTCTTACTCTTCCAAGAGATGAGATTTCCACCAATAAAAACACAATAACTAGAGGTGGATCTCCTATCACCTGCATTACCTGCCCAATCCGCATCTGAATATCTAGTAATACTAGTATGACCTCTATGAATATAAACCAGACCTTTTCCAGGCGACCCTTTTATGTATTGAAGTATCCGAATAACAGCCTGTCAATGACTCTTACAAGGAGAGTTCAAAAACTGACTGACAACACTAACAGAGAATGATATATCAGGCCTGGTCATTGTGAGATAATTCAACTTTCCTACTAACCTCTTATATCTCCTGGATTCAGAATAAGGCTCCCCGTGGTTAGGCAGAAGCTTCACATTAGGGTCCATAGGAGTATCCACAGGCTTGCAGTTAAGAACGCCTGTTTCTTCCAAAATATCAAGCGCATACTTTCTTTGACAAATAGCAATGTCAAACTTTGACTCAGCTACCTCAATCCCAAGAAAGTAATGCAAAGATCCAAGATCCTTAGTCTGAAAATGCTGAAACAGGTGCTGCTTAAGAGCTTGTATGCCCTCTTGATCATCACCAGTGATTACAATATCATCCACATAGACCACAAGATAAATGAACCTCTTTGAGGATGAACACCTGTAGAAGACTGAGTGATCCGCTTCACAATGAACTAACCCAAACTGTTGAATAACATTGCTGAAACGGCCAAACCAAGCTCGGGGTGATTGTTTCAGACCATACAGGGACTTTTGCAATTTACAAACTAGTCCTGACTCCCCATGAGCAATAAACTCTGGTGGTTGCTCCATATTGATCTCTTCTTCCAAATCACCATGTAAGAAGGAATTTTTAATATCTAACTAAAACAAGGGCCAATGTCGCATAGCAGCCATGACAAAAAATAAACGAACAGACGCCATCTTTGCAACTGGTGAAAAAGTATCACTATAATCCAAGCCATAAACCTGAGTGTACCCTTTGGCAACAAGACGAGCCTTCAATCGATCAATATGTCCATCAAGGCCTACTTTAACATTAAAGACCCAACGACAACCAACAATAGATTTCCCTGCAGGAAGAGGAACAAGCTCCCATGTATTATTAGACTCTAAAGATGTCATCTCGTCAATCATCGCTTGACGCCAACCTGTGTGAGATAAGGCCTCCTGTATAGTCTTAGGTACAGTAATGGAAGATATGGTAGAAACAAAAGCGTAGTATGCATGGGACAAGCGATGATATGAGAGAAAATTATAAATAGGATGAGGATTACGAGTAGAACGACTACCTTTCCGGAGGGCAATGGGCAAATCAACAGGATCCGGAGCAGGAGAGGAGGCTGGATGAGGAACCAAATCACAAGACTCATCTGATGCAGAAACTGAGTCGTGGGGCTCATCCTCTACTGTACGACGTGGACGACGCTCATAAGTAATGCGATAACGAGACATATCAGGAGCCGGCGCTGATGGAGTGGAAGTGTCTACTTGGGAAGTAATGACCGAAGATGGTGACATAGACACCTGAGGAACATGTAAGACCACAGGAAAGATATCTAGATCAGATTATTGACCAGTTGTAACAAAGTAAGGCGTATCTTCAAAGAACGTGAAATTTGCAGAAGTGTAGAACTTATGTGTGGATGGAGAGTAACACTTGTACCATTTTTGAACACGAGAGTAACCTAAAAAGACACATTTGACAGCCCGAGCAGACATCTTATCACGACCTGGTGAAAGATCATGAACAAAGCAAGTACAACCGAAGACACGAGGCGAAACACAAAATGAAGATTCCCTAGGATACAACATGGAATGAGGAATCTGATTACCCAAAACAAATTATGACATCCGATTTATCAAATATCCTGCAGTCAAAACAGCTTCCCCCCAAAACTTTAAAGGTGCATTAGTACGAGTTGTATCCACAATATGCCTATGTTTTCTCTCAGCTACCCTATTTTGTTGGGGTGTATGTGGACAACTAGACTGATGGATAATGCCATGAGACTTCATAAAAGAGTTAAAGGAATCAGAAAAATACTCTTTAGCATTATCACTTCGCAGAACACTAATTTTCTTATCAAATTGAGTTTCAATTTCATGACAAAAATTTTGAAAGATACTAAATAACTCAAATCTATCTTTCATTAAAAATATCCAAGTACACCTGGAGAAATCATCAATAAAACTGACATAATACCTATATCCTAAGATAGAAGAAACACGACTTGGACCCCAAACATCAGAATGAATGACATCAAATGGACGTATGACCCTTTTATTGACACTACTAGGAAAAGACGACCTAACATGCTTCCCAAGCTGACATGACTCGCATTCCAAAGACTCCAACTGCGACAAGTAAGGCACCATCTTCTTTAATTTGTCCAAACTCGGATGTCCCAGACGACGGTGAAGTAAACTCGGAGACTCAACAGCAGCTGCACAAATTGCAGAGATGGTTGTTGTAGATAATAGAGTCCATGTGATTCAGATCCTCCTCCAATCATCTGTCTCGTACTCCGGTCCTGTATGAAGAAGGAATCAGAGGTAAAAGTTATGGCACAACCTAATGATTTGGTTAATTTATTGATAGAAATAAGATTAAAAGCACATCCGGGAACCAATAGAACATAACTCAAAGGTAGTGTAGGAAGAGGTGATGTCTGTCCAACACCGGTGGCTTGTACTTTCGAGCCATTTGCAAGGGTAACATGGTGTGTAGTTTTGGGTGATGATAAGTTAGAGAAAAAGGAAGGATTACCCGTGAGATGATCTGAGGCACCAGAATCCAAAACCCATGATCCAACAGGTGTAGAATGAGAGTAACAAACCGTAGAATTACCGGTTTGAGCAACAGTCGCTGATGAAGATGATTGCTGAGCGCCCTTCAGCTGGAGATATTCCTTGTACTCATCGGCTGAGAATGAGTGATTCTTTGCACCATCAGATTCAACCTTGGACTCCATAGACTGTGCGACATTAGCAGTTTTGTTTGGAAATCCAACTATAGAGTAGCAACGATCCTGTGTGTGTCCATCCCTCTTACAGTAAGAACAATGGAGATTTCCTCTACCTCCTCTTCCACGTCCACCACCTTTACGACCACGGCCTCGACCCCCTGACTCAAAAAAATTTGATATGAGAGCAGAGGAGTCAGAGGCTGTATGAGATTCAACTCTAGCTGAAGTGGCAGATGACGGGACACGAAGTAAATGGTTAATAAGCTCCTCCGATTTAGGAATATTGAGATTAGTAAGGGTCTGGTTTCGAACAGATTCCAGATCCTTATGGAGACCATGCAAAACAAACACCATGAACATATTGTCAAGTTTCTCCAACACCTTCTTCAAATCGTCATTAACCAACATTGACTTCAGCTCCACAATGGTAGATTGTGCCTTATTCAGGTAAGACGGCAAATTAAGATCAGTCATCTGGAGATTTGCCAAATTACGTACTGAATCGTACAACCGCTGAATATCATTAGCATAGATGTCCTGTGCCTTTTTCCACACATCATAACATGTTTTGTAGGGACGAAAGTGAACAATCAGTCTAGGTTCAATTGCCTGGTATAATAAAGAAACAAGTTGATAATCAGCCTTCTCCCATTCCTTCTTCTCAGAAGCATCAATATCAGCACACTTTTTAGTAAGGTGCTCTGACAAACCTTGACCCAAAAACCAGATCTCAACAGCATTGGACCAATCTAGATAATTTGCCTCATTCAACTTCTTAGAAGTGATAACAGGAGTCCCAGAAAAAGCGAATACCCTTGGGAGACTTATCCTTCAACAAATCCTCCATGAAAAAAAGAACAACCAGAAATAGGGAAAACAACCGCAACCAAACAAATCTAAACACACTTCAAACGAAAGGCTCACCGACTGAAACAGGCCAAAAAACAGAAACAAGACACCTCAAATACAGAAACAAACCACAGAAGAGGAATCCTGGAAGAAAAACAAGCAAACCCAGAAAAATTGTCAGCGGTGGCAGCAGAGGCGGCTGATCGCGGTGGTGGCAGCAGCAGGCTATGGTAGCAGCAGCCGGCAGCAGTGGTGGCGGCCGGTGGTTGCTTCCGGAAATCTAACCGGTAAAAATAAGGGGTAGCCTACGACTGCTGGAACCCTAAACTAAACTAGTAAACCAGAGGGAGACTTGAATCAGAAAGCTCTGGTAACATATCGAATTATGTTATTATACAATATCTAATTATCTATTAAGAGAAGACATATTAGTAAGTACTTTGCAGCATGCCATGTGACTCAAGCTTTGGACAAGCTAATATAGCCTACTACCTCCTGATGACAGGGACCACACAACCTCTAACAAAAATTCACACCTGTCTATACAGAACCTGAACTTGAGGACATGCATCAAATGTTACAATAAAATCGTTGACACATGAAACAAAGTAACTCGATATTGTAAATTTAAGAATAAGAATGAAACGTACCCACATGGAGACAGATGCAAAAGCTTAGTTCAGCATGGTAATTGCTGCAATTAACAACATGGAAAACAGATAACTTCTCTTTCAAGTAATGTAACATAATAAAGATTTGGATCACAATCTACCAAGAAAAGCTCCTTAGCATTGAAGTTAAAATGCAACAGTTATTACTTATTAGTAGTGTCCTTCCTATATGGATTTGTGTAGAATATTATGCAAGTATACTATGATTTCATATCCAGTGAGGGAGGCAAGAAAAAATAAAACATTGGCGGCACATCAAGGCCAGAGGGTCTAAGATATGGGTTAACAGAAATTCACCACCAAAATAAAAAACTAAAACTAGAGCTATATACTTTTCAAGAACAAGACTGAGAACGTGTAGCTCATGTACTTTTCAAAATTTGGGAACAAGATGTTAGCATGTAAGTGATAGAACCACCCTGAAATCTGATATTATTTCTTACAAATCCCTAATCCCCAAAATGGGAACCATAGCATAATACAAGAGAGTCCACACCCTCTAGAGAGTCCATGAATCATCTGCTAAGGAAAATACGAAAGTAATAGTAAGAGAGATTTTATAACCATCAGTCCATCACTAATCTCCTGATCTTTACACAGTCACGGCATCACCATTCGACAAAAGCTCTATCTTTGCCTTCAGCTTCTTAAATTACAAAACAAAAGGGCCAAGGAATTGAACTCCACCTACCTCACTATATGTAAGAGATGCGAATATAAGGAGATTATGCATTGATGAAGGTCACAAGCGAAAATGAAGCAAAGTGCTTAAATGTAGTAGTGTACCATCAAAGAAAAAAGTAAATGAATACAACTATCGCATGGCTTGGTGACAAATCAATGCACATGTGACTATGTAAATAAAATTCAGCTTTATCCACACTATATTAGATGGGTATCATCCATATAATATATTTACTAGCATAATAACATAAGAATATATTAACTCTACCTGAATTATGGTGTTTCGAGTGTAATTTGACATAACATACTAGTTCTTCGAGTATATCAATTCCTTGATTGGTGAATCTTAAGTATTAGCAATATATGCAAAGTAGTATTCATCTTTGATGTACAAAGGGACTTTTACTTACATCTTTCTAACCAATGGGAGGCCTCTTGAGTGATAAGTGATAACAAACAAAAATCCAGGAAAATCTAACTCATACAGGATAAGAGTCCATGAAAGTTTTATGAATATCTTTTGATCCATGCTTTCAGAGAGGACTGACAAATTCTCAACCTCTGTTTCCTATCTAATTAATACTCTGATAATTAAAGGACTTATGGAATAAGGCAGTGGAAAAATCAAGAGCAAATGGAAAAAATGGTAGGTTCATTGAATGAGTAACAATAGTTTCATAAGTTGGAGCCACATCAACAACTCATATAACATGACTGTAACTGTTGCAACTACCAGTAGCATGAATCAGAGACCATATGACACAAAAAAAGAGTATGTTAAAACATTACAAAAAAGTAAAAACTAAATACCAAAGCCAGATTTCTCAAGTTCAGAACATGTCCAGACCAGCTTCTCAATCCCGTAATCAGTTTTCAACAGGAAAATCATAATTTGCGACCAACAAGGATAGATATAGGAAAATCATAATCAGTTCATTTCAATTCTTTTTCATATATTTGATAGTATATAAGATATGTGGGCAATTGAAGAGCCAACTTGTATACAAGTGACTTCTAACTTCTAACCATTCAATATGCTAATAAATCTTAATAGCCATCAATGAGTAAAGCCTTAAGCTTAGACTAGAAAAACAATCAATAACCTGTTCTTCCAATCGGAAAAAAGCTTTCCTTATAGAATATTATCTGATCATGATCTACCAGCTCTGTAGCAGCAATCTCCTTGAGCATCTGGGTCCTTAAATCAAACAAGCCTAGTTCACCATTTTTATTTCTGAAGAATATATCGCCTGTCTTCCCGACTCCAATAGGAACTCCAAAGCCATGCAAGGGTCCAAGTCCAACAGTGAAAAGCTTAGTCCATGATTCTTTCACACGGAGTTCACCCAAAATCCATATGTCTAGAGTTGTTGTTTCTTCATGTTTTGATATCAACGCAATGGACTCATTTAACACGGCCAAGTAATTCTGCACCTTTCTATCATCTAACGGTAAGGGCGTTGTATAGAATATCTCTTTGCTAAAGTTGAATGACACCAAATGTGTATCAAAACCATAGTC
The DNA here is from genome assembly GCF_012489685.1 of Lotus japonicus. Classification (NCBI taxonomy): domain Eukaryota; kingdom Viridiplantae; phylum Streptophyta; class Magnoliopsida; order Fabales; family Fabaceae; genus Lotus; species Lotus japonicus. The sequence goes on along the minus strand of NC_080041.1, from coordinate 26,600,110 downwards.
CTTTGACAGATTGTAACCCACCCAGTGACACACTCCGTTCATGTAAATGTCACAACCCATGCCAGCACCGTCTCCAGTAATAATAGGCATATCAACATCAAGTTTCCTCCAATAGTTGCTTTTTAGGCTATATATCTCCCACAAGGGCTCTGGGATCATTGGCTCATCTCCGTCCTCATCTTGGCGATCATCATCATCATCATTATCATTATCATTATCATTATCTGGATAATAAGTTATAAGCCGAACGATCTTAAAGTCATCTGTAACATGATCATAACCAAATCCATGAGTAGTAATTTTACTATAAGCCTCCAGATCAGGTAGAGACTCTCGAGGGCTGGGAGGAGTAGCTATGAATTCCTGAGTAGCTGGGTTCCACAATACAAACTCACGGTCTGGTGCTTCGTGGAGACAAAGAATGCCATGAATACCGGAACCCGAAACACTATGGAATCTGCCATGCTCTTGATATGGAAGCCAATCTGATTTGAGTGTTTTCTCAAGCTTGTCACCTGAAAGTGAATACAATGTACCGTGACATTGGGTGCCATCTAATTTCTGCTTTAAGAGAAGAAGAGATGTATCGTCGTAATAAGATTGATGTTTCGATACCAATTTGCTGCACAACATGGTCATGAAATAAGGGATTTCAAGTAAATCAGCCCATGATTTGTGAACCAGTGTGAATCGCTTGAGGGATTTCAGAGGCAGTTTTGACAAAATAGTGAAGGCAACATCATCAGGAATCGCCATTGTTGAAGGGGGCATAGCTTTAACGACTCTTGATTGAGGTAAAGAATTGGCAGTTGAGTTTGTTCGTAACGAGCGTAAAACCTCACCTGCGCGTAACCAAGTGCTTCTTCTTAAACCCTTTTCTTTCTACTTTTTAATTTCAACAATTAATTTTGGTATCTCAAATAATTAAAACGTTTTTATATTTCTTATTTTTCTGTTAACTTTTTTTTGAAAAGAATAATTTGTTAACTTAATTGAGAATAAAATAAATAAATATAGACATTTGGATATCCATAGTTTTTAAACAATATGTTCCTTATTTATATACATTCCCAAGCCTTGGTGGGGTTGAGGTTTCTTTGGCGCAAGAATTGGCACAAAGTTATTTGTGGGGTTGATTGTTTGTACTTAGTTCGTGTTGTTGGGAATGGAAAAGACGATTTTCATCATTACAGTAGTGTGTTGATTGACATTCATCTTCTTCTCTCATAGAATTGTCATGTGAAGATTTGTCATGTGAAGGAAACAAACCAGAGGATTAACTGGCAGGAATTGAGTTTGGTTTACAATGTACTGTCATAGATTTGGTTTCTCTTCCTGTTGAGATTGTTTCTCTCCTTAGAGAGGATTTTAGTGTCACGTAGTTTGGGTGGCTGTTAGGGTGCAAGTGCACCCTAGGTCTTGCACCATGCAAGACCAAAAAATACCTGCTATAACAGGTTATGTTTACCTGTTAAAAAAAATCAAAAAAAATAAATACATGAATAATACAAGAATACCCTCTCATTCTCTCTGCCTAGGTCTTCAGTCTTCCCTCATGCCTCCGATGCCGCCGCCGCGTTGCCTTTCCACTCCGCCGCCACGGTCGCTTTTCCTTCCTTGTTGCAGATTGAGATGCTCTGTCACATGATCACCACTCTCCCTTCTCCATCTGTCCATTCTCCTTTCCTCATTGGTGGTGTGTGGTTCGCAGATGAAAGCGGTTTTGCTGGTTCGGCAGAGGAGCTTCTACGGCGCGACGAACGTTGGGCTATGAACGGTGGTGGGGGCGATTAACGCCCATCTGATTGGGATTCATTTCCTTCTCATTCGATCTATCTCTTTCTCTCTGGGATCGATCTCCTTCGAGATCCCAGATCTGGGAACCACTAGTGACCCAATTCGAACAGAACCCAGAACAATAGAACAACAACCCAGAAAAATCGAAAGGGATTTGAGACAGGGAAAATCGCTTGAGCCAGTGGGTGTTCATTATCAAGTTTGGGGAAATCGCTTGAGACAGATCTAGGTGTTCATTGTTACATTCTGAGCATTGTTACTTCTAGTTTTTTTCTGGGAAATTTCAAATCCTTTCTGAGCATTGTTACCTCTAGTTGTTTTCATTGTTACAATTTCCAGAAGTGCTTTTTCTCTCAGTTCTATATCCAGCATAATCAGCATCACAGTAACCTGAAAGCTTATACTCTGATGTTTTCTTATACATCAAGCCAAGGTTAGTGGTACCTTTCAGATATCTCAGGATCCTCTTAACAGCAGTTAAGTGGGTTTCCCTCGGATCTGATTGGAAACGAGCGCATAGATGAACACTAAACAGAATATCTGGCCTAGATGCAGTTAAGTATAGAAGTGATCCTATCATACCACGATAGAGCTTCTGACAAACTTTACCACTTGCATCTTCTTTCTCCAGGATGCATGTAGGATGCATTGGAGTCTTAGCAATTGTAGATTCAGTCATGTTGAACTTTTTCAGAAGTTCTTTAGTGTACTTGCTCTGATGGATGTACGTTCTTTCTGGTGTTTGATCAACTTGTATACCCAGAAAGTACTTTAGTTCTCCCATCATACTCATTTCAAATTTAGCCTGCATCATCTCAGAAAACTCTTTGCATAGAGATGGATTAGCAGATCCAAATATAATATCATCAACATAAATTTGCACAATTAAGATATCATCTTTGTAAGTTTTGCAAAAGAGAGTTGTATCTACTTTACCCCTTACAAACTTATTTTTCCAGAAGGAATGAGCTGAGTCTCTCATACCATGCTCTAGGAGCTTGCTTCAGACCATAGAGAGATTTCTTCAATTTGAAAACATGGTCAGGGTTCTTCTCATCTTCAAAACCCGGAGGTTGATGAACATAGACTTCCTCTGAGATGTAACCATTTAGGAAGACACTCTTAACATCCATCTGATGAAGAACAATGTTGTGATTCACTGAGAATGAGATCAGTAGTCTGATAGCTTCCAGTCTTGCTACTGGAGCAAACGTTTCAGTATAGTCTATTCCTTCTTGCTCACTGTAGCCTTGAGCAACTAGCATTGCCTGGTTTCTGACTACATCTCCTTTCTCATTCAGCTTGTTTCTGAAAACCCATTTGGTTCCAATCACGTGAACGCTTTGAGGTTTCTTCACTAGGCTCTAAACACCATTCTTGGAAAATTGATTCAGTTCTTCTTCCATAGCCAGAATCCAGTCCTTGTCTTGAAGAGCTTCATCCATTGACTTGGGTTCAATTAAGGACACCAATCCTTTTAGACTGAGCAAAGTCTCTTCAGAGGGTCTGAAGGCTGATCTGGTTCTGATTAGTTCATCTTTGTTACCCAGAATCAATTCCTTAGGATGAGACGCAGTGATTCTGCTCTTCTTCTGAGGTTGTGAATAAGAGGGGTCAGCTTCTTCTGGTTCATCTTCCTCTGGCTCAGCTTCCTCTGGAGCTTTGCCTTTATCAGAAACATTTATACTCAAATCTGCAAACTTTTTAACTAGCTTTGACTGATCAGAGTCAAGCTTATCATCAAATCTAACATGAATAGATTCTTCAATAGTTTTAGCATCAGTATTATAAAATCTGAAACCTTTAGATCGATCAGAGTAACCAAGTAATAGACATTTAGAAGATTTAGCATCAAACTTATGCAATCTATCCTTAGTGTTTAGAACATAGCAAACACAACCAAAAGGATGAAAATAAGAAATGTTGGGTTTTATATTCTTCCACAATTCATAAGGAGTCTTATTCAGAATTGGTCTCACAGAGATTCTGTTCTGAATGTAACATGCTGTGTTTACTGCATCTGCCCAAAAGTGCTTTGCCATGCCAGTTTCTTGGAGCATGGTTCTAGCCATCTCCTGAAGAGTTCTGTTCTTCCTCTCAACAACCCCATTTTGTTGAGGAGTTCTGGGACAAGAGAAATCATGTGCAATTCCATAGGAATCAAACAGACTCTCAAGCTTGTCATTCTCAAACTCTCCACCATGATCACTTCTGACACGCACAATCCTACAAGCCTTCTCGTTTTGCACTTGGGCAATGAAGGTAGAGAACACAGAATGAGACTCATCCTTGCGAGATAGAAATTTTACCCATGTCCAGCGGCTATAGTCATCAACAATGACCATCCCATATCTTTTGCCACCTATAGACTCAGTTTTCACTGGTCCAAACAGGTCGATATGCAGAAGTTCCAACGGCCTTGAGGTTGAGACAACATTCTTTGCCTTAAACGGGACTTTTGTGAATTTGCCTTTCTGACATGCTTCACAAAGAGCATCTGAAGAGAACTTCAGAGCGGGTAAGCCCCTGACAAGGTTGAGCTTACTCAGCTGAGAAATCTTTCTCATACTGGCATGCCCTAACCGTCTATGCCATACCCATTGCTCCTCATTAACAGAAAGAAGGCACTTCACATTCTGAGATTCCAACTCAGATAATCTGATCTTATAAATGTTGTTCTTCCTCTTGCTGTTAAACAGAACAGAGCCATCGATCTGACTTACAGCCCTGCAAGACTTTTGATTGAAAATAACATCATAACCCTTGTCAGCTAATTGACTTATAGACAATAAGTTGTGAGTTAAGTCATCTACCAATAAAACATTATCAATGCATGGACTATTATCAACACAAATAGTACCAGTACCAACAATTTTACCCTTCTCGTTGCCACCAAAGCCAACTTCGCCTCCAGGCTTAAGTTTTAGCTCTTGGAACATACGCCTTTCTCCCGTCATGTGACGCGAGCATCCACTGTCCAGATACCATGATTGGTGTTTCAGTGGAGCGATCAAGGATATCTGCAACATAGATAATCTTATCCTTAGGTACCCACTTTCTGTGTCCTTTCTTGTTAGTTACCTCAGAGGTTCTGATCACCTTGGGTTTCTTAACATGATAGTGTAAAGGAATTTTAGCATGATATTTAGACATGGAGAAAGTTCCCTTCTTGAGAGGGGGGTCAGCAACTTTAACAGGTAAAGGTTCAGGTAATATAGTACCAGAGGGTACAAAATGTTCATATAAGGATTTAGCCTTAGGCATAGGAGGCTCACTTCTACTGGGTCTAGAATAGCCAATGCCATACATTTCATTTCTGCTTCTGCCATAGATCATTGAAGCCATCAAGCTTCTGTCTACGCTTTTGGCTAGGAATCTTTGAAAGGATTTTTCATATTTAGATTCATTATTACTATCAGAGGCATCACAAGCAACCACTTCTTCTAACTTAGCAATCTAGTTCTTAAGCACAGAGTTAGAATTTTCTAAAGCATGATTGTTATTTTTCATTTCAGAAATAATTTTCTCATGTTCAGCAGAAGTCTGAGAAGTAGCAGAGAAATCCTTTTTCAACTTTTTATGCTTAGTCAATAAAGAGTTATACTTATCCATAATATCAGACAAAGCATGTTTTAGTTCAGAGGTTGAGAAAGAAGCGAATACCTCATTTTAATCATCTGAGTTAGGATCTTCCTCTGATGCTGATTCAGAGTTAGTTGCATCTTTTGACTCTGCTTCTTTGTCTTTGACAATAGTCATGAGTCCTTGAACTTCACCATCAGAGTCAACATCTTCTGACTCTGATTCATCAAAAGTCACCATCGGACTTTTCTTAGTTTTGAAGTGCTTCTTTGGCTTCTTGTCCTTTTTCAGCTTTGGACAATCACTCTTGTAGTGCCCTGATTCTTTGCATTCAAAACAAGTGACTTCCTTGATTGAGGACTTCTTCTGGCCATATGAGGATTCAAACTTTCCTTTGGCCTTTCCAGAGCCTCTGTACTTGCTCTGCTTGTGCTTCCAGATGCGGTTGAGCCTTTTGGAGATCAGAGTCAGCTCATCTTCATCAGAATCTTCTGATGCTTCTTCAGATTCTTCTGCTTCAGCTTGGAGAGCTTTCGACTTCTCAGATTTAGACTTCTCAGATTTGGATTTCAAGGCTATAGACTTCTTCCCCAGATCCTGCATTTCTGAGCGCTTCAGTTCATGACATTTCAGTATGCTGATGAGTTCTTCTAAACTCATACGCTCAACATCTCTTGTAAGCTCTATTGAAGTCACTAAAGGCATCCAGCTTTCAGGAAGACTTCTAATAACCCTTATGACATGATCTTTTGTAGTGTAGCTTTTGTTGAGAGGTCTTATTCCAGCTACAAGCAACTGAAATCTGGAAAACATATCCTCAATGGACTCGTTAGGTTCCATGATGAAGGATTCATACTTCTTAATCAAGGACAACGCCTTTGATTCTTTCACTTTCTTGTTTCCTTCATGGGACATTTTTAAGGATTCAAAGATACCCTTAGCAAACTCACGATCTGTAATCTTCTGGTACTCTTCATAGGAAATAGCACTAAGAAGAATAGCTCTAGCTTTGTGGTGTTGTGAGTAAAGCTTCTTTTGCTCAGCAGTCATCTCTGATCTGGAGATCTTCTTGCCATCAGCATCCACTGGACGCTCGTAGCCATCCACAATGATATCCCAGAGATCTGCGTTGAAGCCCAGAAAGAAACTTTCTATTCTGTCTTTCCAATATTCGAACCTTTGACCATCGAACATAGGAGGCTTTGCATTGTAACCATCCTTTTGTGTTTCACTGGTGGTAGCCATTTGTTTTTCACACCGGCCCGGATCACTGAACACTGTTAGGTGTGGTAATCAGAACTTGCGCTCTGATACCAATTGAAGGTATGAAAAACGATAGAAAGGGGGGGTTTGAATAGCGTTTTCAGAATAAAACTTCCCACTTAAGATTTTAACAAATCTTTCGAGACACAAGTAAAGTGCATAAGATAAGAGATGAGAAAAGCACACAAGGATTTTATCCTGGTTCACTTGATGAATCACTCAAGCTAGTCCAGTCCACCCGTGAAGGTGATTTCTTCCTTCTAGAATGAAGGAAATTCACTAATCAGAGATTTGTTACAACTGCACTTGAAACCTACAAGTGACTAACAATACACTGGCTTAGCTCACACTAAGATTCACTCTCTTAGTCTTCTCTAGGATCCGATCAACCTTGATCTCCTAAAGGTAAACTAAACAACTGTTTAAAAGATATTGTTTACAAAGAGATTGCTTCTGAAAAGCTTATAGTAAACACAATGAATCCGATGAAGAAAGATTGCTTAGAAGATTTGAATATTGCTTGCGCGTATAAGTTTCTTCAACAGCATCTTTTAGTCTTCAGCCTCTATATATACTCCAAGGATTAGGGTTTGAACATTGCATGGGAATGCTACCGTTGGAGGGCAGATCTGGGATTTCCAGCTTCTACTGTGGCTGAGAATGTTAGGTTAGGTCGTCAGGATAGTACACTTGCTTTTGTACTTTGGATAGTGACGTGACCTTTAACCTTGTTGACTTCTCATCAGAGGAATGCTTCGTGTTGGAACTTGTGAAACTTGTTGATCAGAGTCAGAGGGAAGCATGGATCCTCTGACCGTTGTATCTTCTGATTCTGAACTCAGAGGAGAAGTCTTGGTCTTCAGAGCCAGTTTGCTTCTGGACTTCAGAGACTACACTTTTCAGCTTCTGGATCTTCAGAGTCTTCTAAACCATCAGAGCTTCTGACCTTCAGAGTGTCTGGGTTATCAGAACGTCTGGATCTTCAGAACTTCAAGTGAGTTGAGTCCACATCAGAGCTTGACTATCTTCAGATCTTCTGAAGCTTTTCTACTGTTCTGTTTGAACATAGAGATTGCGAAAGCGTTGCTAGGGTCACTCTTTAAGCAAAGTGCTTCTGATTTATGTGAGATTATATCAAGGTCAGAGTCTGTCATGAACACACTCAGAAAACACGTTAGAGTACCATAATTGTTCATACTAAAACGTTAACTTGTAATCATCAAAACATAGAGTTGTACTACATGATCAAAACTTGATCTTACAAACTATGGCTTTACTAACACAAGTACACAATAACAGAAACATTCTTTTAGTTTCTCCCATATACAGAAAGCAGAAAAAGAAAAGCAAACTGATATATAATATACATATATTTAGGGAGGGATTCATCCAAGGGTTTCCCCTTACAACCAAACTTAGTTCTATTATTCAACTAAGAGGATGAATCAAATTACATCACTGATTCCCCTATTTAACTATTCAGCAGTCTACACTTCCCAAACCCCTGCCTCAACTGGTTTAGCCATATTATATTGGCAGCTAAATTTTGCAGCAAAATCATAAAACTCATGAAGTGCAATCAGATAGCTTGACATTCCCAGAAAATTGATTTGGAACATAAAGAGAAAATGTAGTAGCATAAATATTTCAAGCAGAATGTAATGAAGTTCAAACAGGGATATTCTACTCAATAGAAACAGTACGCAAATGGAAAGAGACTAATCCATCATAATAAAATTGATAAATCAAGAATCATATTACCAAATGGTTTCTTTCTCATACATTTGAAAGTATAAGATATGGGCAATTGAAGAGCCAACTTGTACACAAGTGACTTCTAACCCTTAAATATGGTAATAAATCTTAATATCCATCATCATTAATCTAATGAGTAAAGCTTTAAGCTTAGACTAGAAAAACAATCAATGACCTGCTCTTCCAATCGGAAGAATGCTTTCCTTATAGATTATCATCTGATCAAAATATGTTACCAGCTCTGTAGCAGCAATCTCCTTGAGCATCTGGGTACTTAAATCAAACAAGGCTACTAGTTCACCATTTTCATTTCTGAAGAATATATCGCCCATCTTCCCTACTCCAATAATAAACTCAAAGCCATGCAAAGGTCCAAGTCCAACAGTGAAAAGTTTAGTCCATGATTCCTTCATACCGATTTCACCCAATATCGATATGTGTAAAGTTGCTGTTTCATCATGATTAGATATCACCGCAATAGACTCATTTAACACCGCCAAGTCATTCTGCACCCTTCTATCATCTAATGGTAAGGGCGTTGTATAGAATATCTCATTGCTAAAGTTGAATGACACCAAATGTGTATCCTCCAAAGCACAGCTATCTGACTGACTATAACCAAACCAATGACACACTCCGTTCATGTAAATCTCATGACCCGAGCAGGGACCATCTCCAGTAATAAGAATATCAGGATCAAGTTTCCTCCAAGAGTTGCTTCTTAGGCTATATATCTCCCAGACAAAGAATAATTATGTGTACTTATAATCTGGTGCTTCATGGAGACAGAGAATGCCATGAATACCTGAACCCGAAACCCTAAGGAATCTGCTATGTTCTTGATATGGAAGCCAATCTGATTTGACTGTTTTCTCAAAATTGTCACCAGAAAGCAAATACAATGAACCGTGACAGATGGCTGCTGCTGTAAGAGAAGAAGAGATGTATCATCGTAATAAGATTGATGTTTGGATAAGAAATTGCTGCGGAACATGCTCATGAAATAAGGGATTTCGAGTAAATCAGCCCATGATTTGTGAACCAGCGTGAATCGCTTGAGAGATTTCAGAGGCAGTTTTGACAGAATAGTGAAGGCAACATCATCAGGAATCGCCATTGTTGAAGGGGTCAGAGCTTTAACTTCTTTCGATTGAGAAGAAGAATTCGGGGGGAGAAGAACGATTGAGTTTGCAACGGTGAGGGCTCGTTATTTTGGTGCAGACAAAAGTAGCGGAAGCAGGGGGAAGAAAAACCTCACCTTTTAAACCCCTTTTCTTTTCAATTTCTAAACTTTTATATTTCAATTAATTAAAACTCTTTTAAATTTGTTATCGGTAGAATGATGAGAAAGCACCTTCAGATTACCGGGTAGGGCGTCATGACATGTTTGGAATGCTAGCAGAGGTTCACTCCTAGAAGGAGTGCCGGGAGTGAAATTTTACCGATCTTAGGGGAAGTCGAACCCTCGACCTTTGGGGATCTAAGAGTTAAACCCGAACTTGAAATCGGCCAAAATAATTTCAAGCTAAAAGAAATGAAGGAATAATGTGTTAACTTATAGGATTTCTCAAAATAAATTTTCACCTCATTTTTATCCAAAATTTACACTACACCTCAGTTCACCTAACAAGTTAATCTCATTAAAAATATGCTACCAGATAATTTTCTTCAACTAAAATGATTTAATTTATATATTTAATGAGGGGGTTTGCTGATATATGGATATATAGAGGCTATGCCGCCTATGCGTTTTGGTTACTGGGAGGATGGCTTGCAGGGAGGTGTTTGTGTTTCTGTTGCTTGTGTTAATGGCTTGTATTCTGGCCTTTTTAAGACATTATGTTGTGGTTTGTTGGAGTTTTGTTTTGTGGGTGTAATGGGGTTTGTTTGGACATCTTGTATATGGGCATTTATAGGGTTTGGACTTTTGAGTCCTTCTAATTTCTAATATGGTATCAGAGCATATCCTAGATCCATTTGTTGTTTGTTGTGGAGACCTCCCATATTTGGGGCACCCGTTGTTGTTGATCCCACGTTCCAGGTTGCTCAGTCTTGGACGTGAGGGGGTGTGTTAGAAGTCTCACATTGGCTAGAGATAGAGCATATATAGTCTTTATAAGGGTAGTGCAAACCTTAACTCTTGAGCTAGCTTTTATGGTTGAGTATAAGTCTCCCAATTTTTAATACTCTTTTTTCTTCCTTAGGTTTTTATCTCAAATGAATTTTAAAACAAGAAAATCAGTTAGTGGGGGTGACGTGGAAAGAGAGGGGAGGGTGTGAGAATTAAATTATTTGTTAAAGAGGAAAGTAAAGGAAATAGATTTCTTTAAAACATTCACATATTTCTTTATTTATGAAATCAGTTAGTGGGGGTGACAACCAAGTGGGTTAGTGTAATGGTCCAACACTTCATCCTTTAAGCAAGTGGTTGGGGGTTCGAATCACAACTCTTGCGAATAGAAAAAAACTCCTTGGCCAGCCCCCTACCGCTCCCCCTACCGCTTAGTGCGCTGACCGTGGGGTGAGGGATTATTCTCACGGCTATCGGCTGTGGAGATACCTTGGTCAAGACCAAAAAAAAGTTAGTGGGGGTGACGTGGATTCTTTTAAGTTACATTTGTTAATGAATATCTAAAGCTTATATTAAATGTTCTCATCTCTCACAATAACACACCCCTCTCACCTGATATGCCATATATATATATGATAAATGAGAATAAATCATGACCGTTAGATCATGTCATGAACGGTCCAGATTAAAACAATTTAATGCTCACATGATCACTTAAAAAAGTCATGTTACTTTCTTAATGTTTTAATCTGGACCGTTCATGATTAGATCTAACGGTCATGATTTATTCTCATGTTCTCACATACAGTGGCGGATCCAGGACCCCGGGGTCAGATGGCAACTCAGGATCCGATGGCAACTCATTTAGATTTACTTCAATAGGAGGAACTTGTTGTTGTGATGAGCTTGATCCACATTGCTCACTTGATGACCTTGCTCTCTTTATTAAAAATTTATACATGACCTTCACAAGATAGAGTAGACTTAAATTAGATTCATTCATGACAAACTTGAGCAATTTGAAAACATTTCCATTCAAATTCCAATCTCAAACCAATTACTAAATCAAACCATTTAAATCAAACCAATTACTCTCATGTAAATCAAACCAATTACTCTCAAACCAATTACTCCCATTTTAAGCAATTACTCCCATTTTAAGCAAACTAGTGTATGTAAAATACAATATCAAATTATGAATATATCATCTAATCATCCCAATATCCCAGCCAACAATTCAACATTCAACAATTGACAAATTCAACATTCCATGTTGGAAGTCCTTAATTGCTGCCTAGAGGCTCAGCTTCAAAGAGAGCAGAAAACCCCTTAATTGCTGCCTGGCATCTATCTGAAACATAGAGGTTGGCAAACACAGAGGAAGAGATTGAAATCTAGGATGTCTTGTTATGCCTTGCTCTCAGATTTTATTGAAGCCAAAAAGAATAGAAGTGCGTTATATAGGATCTGTAAGTGGGAAGGTTTTTACATAAGGTTGTATAGAGGACATAAGATTCAGACTTTGTTTTAATAATCAATTCTTGACGAACAGACAAACGTTTTGGTTTGGTTTGTGTAAAATCTACAAGTTTGTTGAGCCTGCAAAAAAAAAAACAAATTCAACATTCCAGCCAACAATCATCCCAATATCCCAGCCAACAATTCAACATTCAACATCCTAAAGCTCCTGGACCTGGTACTGGTAGTGCTCCTTTTGACAAATTCAACATTCCAGCCAACAATTGACAAATTGATTTCAGCAAATTCAACAATTGACAACATACACTACTTTCAAACTCAGCAAAAGGGAAAGCAAATCAAAATAATAGAAGTTAGGGTTTTCAATTTGGGGTTTTTCAATTTGGGGGTTTTCAATTCCAACCAACCTTCAAGGCTTCAAGCTTCAACAGAGAGAGAGAGAGTGGGTGGTGGCGTGCGCCGGCCGCCGGCGGTGCTGTGGTGGCGTGGCCGCGTGGTGCTTGAGTGAGGAAGAAGAAGAACCAGTCGTGACTCGTCACTCGTGAGAGAGAGAGAGGTAGTGAGCACTGAGCAGAGAACTGAGAGAAGGATTGTGGTGCGTGAGTGCGTCGGCTGGATCGGTGGAGGACCGGAGGTGGTGCGTCGGCTGGATCGGTGGAGGTGGTGGTCAAGAGAAGCTGAGAAGGAGAAGAATCGTTCGTGAGTAGAGAGAGACTGAGGTCTGAGAGTGAGAATGGCTGAATGAGTGCGTGAGAGAGAGTGAGGCTGCTGGGATCTAGGTGCAATTTTTTAATTTCAGGGGGTTCAAAAAAAATTACTATAGGGGGGTATGTAGGAATTTTTTTTTTTCAGGGGGTTCAACTGAACCCCCTGAGCTCAACGTGGGTCCGCCCCTGCTCACATAAGAACACCTTTCTCACATGATACATCCTATATATATATATATATACCCAAAATTCTTAAAAGAATGTAACATATATGGCATTTGATTTTATCCAAATAAGTAAAACATAAAATTTAGAAAAGAATAGAAACAAGAAATTAAGACAAAAAATCTTAACTAAAATGGTACTTTTCAGTACAAAAGGTGTGAGATGGATAGAACACGAAAGTTGGGAGAACTGAAAGAATATAAGTGTGAACCATTCATTGTCTCTAGTCAATCACTTCACTAGCAGTGCCACTAGTCCCCCATCTTCTTGAGGTGCATTCCAAATTCACTTTTAGAGTTTTGCAGGGTTGCTATTTTTTCTCTATAGGCAGGTAATTCACATTCCTATTTTCACCCTCTTGAAAAAATCAAAATACGTATTAACTTTCTACATTCTTGATCATTTGTTTTTTTGTTCAACATGATTAAGCTTTATATTTCAATAGTTTTCATTCACTTCTCATTCCATTTTATTTGAGGCTATTTTAAGTTCTTTCAAGATTTAGTTGGTTAGCTTAAAGTTTTGTATTTGTTTATTTAGAAGGAAAATGGAGAGACTGAAGCCAGTGTGGGCTGTCAAAGCTATCATGGTAATGGTATACAGTACTTCGGTTCTATTTCCGTGCATCTATGGTGCTAACCTCACCGTCGGTGGAGCTTCTGGGTGGAATCTCGGTTCAAATATCCAGGATTGGGTGGCTTCTACAACCTCCTTCACTGTGAAAGATGATCTTGGTAACTTCCTGTAACATTATCTCTTAATTGTTAGAAATAATCATAATATAAAATCACTAATGTGATTTTTACCCAATTGTTTAAGCTATTGGGATAATAGATTATTTGACATGTTATTAGATTCTATATGACTAATTAAATGGTCTAAGTTTGATTATTGTCGCCCCTAATTTTTCTAATAAAATAAGTTTAAATTTAAGCACATGGTAAGTGGACGTATGCCCACGCTTAATATAAAATTATTCATGTGACTCTTATCTAATAACTTAACATTTTGGATAATTGGTTGTGTGACATTAATTCCCCTCCATCACTTATCTTAGTCCAGCCATGGTAGAAAAATAATTTTTCCCAAAACAGAGCATGCACAATTATCTCTTAAATCTTGTATGTGCAAATTAACCAACTAGAAGAGTAATAATTAGTTTCAGTTTCAATTGATCTTTACTTGGTTAAAAGAAAATGAAAAAGCTTTATTTTTCACATTCAGCACAAATTAAAAAATACTTAAAACTGTTTTTGAAGTTTCGTGGGGACAAATGGCATGTTTTTCAGTACATTAAAAACATAAATTACACCCACAATAGATTGTTCCTGAACCTTTCCATCTCCAACCCATATGTCCCCAACACAAATTGCATGTTTTTTTTTTTGAAACATATAAATTACATGTTTGATTGCACAATAATTTTAAGTTTAGTTTAAACTTGGAAAAAAATTAAATCATGAAACTGACATGCAATGTTTTCCTCTTGTAAAAAAAAAACTGACATGCAGTGTTCTCATATACGGTGGATCATAATGTTGTGGAAGTAAACCAAAAAGAGTATGACACGTGTACGACTACAAATGCCATAGCCGTATACAACAATGGAGACACTGTGATCCCCCTCACTGGACCAGGAGCTCGCTACTTCATATGTGCGTATCATTGCCAACAAGGCCTCAAGCTCTCTGTCTTTGTTGATTTCCCCAAGGATGAGTATTCTCCATATGATACTTTTGATTTTATCCCGGGGGAAGGCGAAGAATTGGGTTGTCTCCGAAATTGTGTCAGTGACAAGTCCCATGGGTTGTGGGTGTCACTGATTACCCTCATCCTCACTTTCAGCTCTATTTACTTCTCCTTTTTGTAATTTTTCGTTTAAATATGACTATGGGTGTTTAGTTTGTCCATTATTAATTATGTCTGATATATACTTTCTAAATTTGTTTGTGGAATTACTTGTTTAATTCTTAGAAATATCATACCTACTTAGTGTGAGTATTATGTATGATTATAATTCCTTATTATCAAAGTTATTGCTAGTTTTTTAATTAAAAAAAATTGTGCATTTAGTTCTTTAGTTTATTCAAGAGTATTTTTGTTGAATAATTATGTGTCAAATTACAATGATTTGATTAATTGTGTGATCTTTAAACAAATTATTCTTGCTCGATCAATACTTGTGTGTCAATTCAATGAGTATCAGTAGTAGTTGTTAAAAGTGATTGTTTGAACCTTTAAAATTAAAAATTCAATTTTTAGAAAACGCATTGTTATGAAAATCTTTGGCTTTTACCAAACATGAGTCGAGCATGATTATCTCAAAGAGGATATAAGTGGTTAAAAAAAATACCTATGTACTACTTTCGTTCCATATTAACTGTCAACTTGAAGAAAAAAATATGTTCATATATATATATATATATATATATATGTCCACTTTGCATTTTAAGAGACCATTAAATGATATTTTTCCTATCAGTACCTTGTAGGAGCAATAAATGAAAAAAGATAAAAAGATAAAAACATTCTAGAAGGTAAAATAGGAAAAACAAATAATACTTTTCTGAAAATTAACAAATTTAAATTCACTGCTTAATATGTTTATTTCTTATCCCTCTGAACAGTTCAATAGAAATGGAGGTAGTATTATGTTTTAATTAATGTGGTAAATTTTGATTTCTATGCACAAATATATAAAGATGTTTCACAAATATTCAATTATATTTTAGAAGCATTATTTTATTTAATTTATTTGAATCCATCATCTGTGTAAATATTTATACACTATCAAAAAAAATTGTTGTAAAAGAAACAATTTTTGATCTGAAACGTAAAAAAAAAAAAAACAGATATTGATTTAGGGGTGTTAAATTTGGCACACTACCCAACCAATTTAACAATCCACTTTAATGTACTCCCTCCGTTCCTAATTATAAGACCTAGTTTTAAATTTTCCATGTTCCTAAATATAAGACCTTTAACAAAATGACAAAGGATCAAAAAGTATTATACTCTTCCATATATACCCCTCACATTAATTGTGGGTTTTCAATTCCAAAGTTTTAATTACCACCTACCATTAATTAGTGAGAGAAAATGACAAAGGATAAATATGGAGGAAGGTATACATTTTTAAAAAACCAATACACTAATTAGACACATTTAATGTTTTCTTAATAAGCACAATTTTTTGTATTAGGTCTTATAATTAGGAACGGAGGGAGTATTAATTGTCTAAAGTAACCTTAGTATAAGTGCAGTTTTGGGATTTGTATTTGCAGAAGCCATTGCGAGCAACATTTTGAGAATTTAAAACCGAAAAGTATCCAATAAAGCTTTTAAGATTTAAATCCCGGAATATTTTGTGGATATAATTCTTGAAATCTAATAATATGGTTTCCGAGAATTTAAATTCCAAAAAAGAAAACGTATTGTTTCACGTATTGTCATTTTCAGGGATGGTTAAGTGATTGTGTATTCTTGTGGATGATTGATGACTTTTGTTTTTGTATTCCTCTTTGTCCTATTCTCGAGCTTAACCTCTCTATTATTATATATATTAATATATTTGAATTTTCAAAAAAAAAAGACCCAGAAACAAAGAAAAACACAAAAAATGCAATGCGAGACTAAAAACCAAATCCTATATCATCAACACAACCATATGTATACCAAACCAACACAAAGTCACCAAAGTTACCAAATGTCTGGCAAATCAACACAAAGTCACAAAGTCACTACATAAACCTATAAATACGATAACTGAAAATAGATATGCAGAAATGCAATCATGAACTAGGTCCTGTGAAAGTGGATATGTCTTCTCTAAGCCTCCTACGGTACACGAATATAGAGGTGCTCCGTTTCCTGACATAGTCCAAGGTCTTCTGCATGTTCTCCTGGCAATGACCCCCAACCGGAGGTGCGTCATCACCCAGTGCCTCTGTGAGTCAGTCCTCCATCTAGCGCATGACATCTCGAAAAGACCACAATTTGGATGTTAGTGAAACACAACAAAAAGCAGAACTGTATGTTAGCTACCTTAACTGATAATTTCCACTCCACAATGTTGCGCACGCACAGAGTCGGGTATGATGAATGAATGTGATACCCAGTCATACCAAAACACGTAACTGGAAACCGACTCAGCAGAAAAAGCAGCTCGAGAATCTAGCAGGATGACTTCAGCAACATGAGCCAAAAACGCAACATCTATCTTATAGCTAGAAGGTTATCTATATACTATAGAAAAGAAGAACTCTGTGAGACCCACTTAGATGAGTTGGCACTCCCAGGTTCACTCTTATTCACCCTCCTTCATTAGCTGACAAGTGTCAAGCTCTAAATCATTCTGACAAATTTATGGTGAGACAATTTCTCCTTAATTTTGGTTTTGTGACCCATCATTGACAATCTATTGAATAATCATAAAAAATCTCATTAATTGTTGATTAATTTTTTTTAACTGTCCATTTATGCTGAATCAAAAGTCATCACCCATCATTAACTACTTATGGAATAGTCATTCAAAATACTATTAATTGTTGTTTAATTTTTTTTAAACTCTCCATTAATGCTGTAACAAAAGTCATCACCCATCATTGACTACCTATGGAATAATCATTCAAAATCACATTAATAGATGTTTAATATTCTTATTCATACATGAGGCTTAAAAACAAAAACTTTCTCACTTTTGTTATACGTATTTTGCTTTTTTTTATGTGATTAAAACTGATTTTGCTAACCTTTCAAAAAGTACGTTTTTGAAATCAAGATTCAAATTTTAAAATTTTGACAACCTATAAATTCAAATTTTGAATATTCTTTTTGGAACAATATTCTCCTTCCTTTTTTCACGTGCAAACAACATAAACCCTAATTGTTTTCATCTATATAAACTCTCTTATGTAATTCTTCTCCTCTATCATTCCATTATTTAACCATCATCTAAGAGCTTTGAAATAACTATTGTTGTGATGACTGGGAAATTGAGAAGCAAATGTTGAAAAAGCAAAAAAAGTTCAGGTATTGCTTCTGATTCAACCAGTTTCTTGCCATATCATAAGGGTATAGTTACATTTCTATGAACATTATGAAATGATCTGCAACGTGTGTGATTTATTGAAATGACTTTGATTGGAGTGATGCTTTTTTACTTTTCCTTCTGTAATTTCATAGGCCTCATCACCATGGGACTTTTATTGCGAATTGGAATTGGGGATGGTGAGCTTATATGAAAGATTCTTCAAGAGTGAATACAACAAGTGAGGTTTTTGCCCTCTTCCTACTTTCTGTTAGATTTTGCTGAATTTTTTTGTTTGTTTTTCCAGAGTGGCTTGGTTGAGTTTTGTTCTACAATTAAAAACCAAAGAAGAGATACGAGGAAGGAGAGGTAAGCCTTATGAATTTTTTGATTCACATTTATTTTGAGCAAAGCATATTGAAACATATAACTCAGGAAACATATACATCTTTATATTTTAGGCATGAATCTTCATCTACTGACCTTGCTGCTTGATTTAATGTTTAGCATGTTACAATTTGGTTATACTCTTTTTCTTTTGGTGTTCACAGATTTTGGTTGATGATGACAGAGTTGAACAGTTGCGGCTTACATAATTACTTAATTAGTATTAAGTGATGTAAGTTAAAATAAAATTAAATACTATTATATATGCACATGCTATCACTATAGATAGTTATGTATTGTGAATTTCAATTTTTACTCTTATTTCAGGATAGTTCAGATCCGTTCATGACAACTACTTCTAGATTAAAGACTGATGCATCTTCTTCCAACTTAGCAAAGATTGTTGTTTTATGTTGTAATTTATTTATTTATTTGTGCACTTTGAGTTATTTATTGTTTTGCGTTTAGATTATGGTGTGAATATTATATTTTTTAGGTCATATAGAATTTTTTAGGTCATAATATTATATTTAAGTTAATGGAGTTCTTTTTTTATTAAATGTAAACAAAAATTGAGGTTTGAGTTTGAAATTTTAATTGAGTACTAAATAATAGTAATTGGAGCCTAATTTTCAGTCAGATTTTAAAACACTTGATACTTTTTTTTAACAAAATAAGCAAATCAATAATAAATATAATGGGTAGACATTAACTTTCTTATGCAAAATCAGATTTAGTTTGTGATCAATATAAATAAGAGAAATCCGTTTATTTAATGAAAAGGAAATGAATAATCAATTTTAAAAAAATCATTTTGATTGGGATACATTTAATTTCAAGGTAAAATAAATTAAAAAATGTCAATTCTGTTTTAGTGAATAAATTTGATTTCTCCTTTAATAATAATTAATGGAGTTTCTTTAACTTTTTTATGTAATAAATATAAAATTTAGAATAATTCCATAGATTATGGTGTGGATATTCAATTTAATATTGAAATTTGAGTTTGAAATTTGAAATTGAAAATTGGTTGTGAATAATAGTACTTGCGTCAAAATTTATGGTGTGATATTAAAAAAAATTTAAACGCTTAATCCTTTAGTTTTAATGAAAAAAGAAAATAAATATTGAATTTAATGAGTGCAGTACATAATCAACTTTCTTAAGCAAAATCAGATTTAGTTAGTTATGAGTATAAATAAGGCAAATCCGGTTTTAAGTAAAAAGGAAATGAATAATCAATTTATAAAAAAAAACATTCTAATTGGGCAAAATGAAATTTCGGAGTGGAATGATGAAAAAAAGAGTCAGTTCCGTTTTAATGAGTAGATTTTCATTTTTCCTTTCATAATAATTATTGGGGTTTCTTTTACCTTTTTTAGGAAAAAGGTAAATAATGGAATGATCTCATATATTAAGGAGCGAATATTTAATTTTATTTAATTAATTTATTATTTTTAAAATTGTAAAAAATAATTTTGCGATTTGAGTTTGAAATTTAAAATGGGTACTAAATAAAAGAAATTTGATCCAATTTTTCATTCGGATTTTAAATTATTTTGCTCAGACACAGAATACGCTTTTCTTTCCACCCTAAATCATTTGTAAATTCATTCATAATAATTAATTATGTTTCTTTTAATTTTTTAAGAAATAAATATAATTTATAGAATGATCTCATTGATTAATGAGTCAATATTCAATTTAAGTTAATGAATTTCCTTTTTTAAAAATTGTTAAAAAAATTGAGATTTGAGTTTGAAATTTAAAATGAGTACTAAATAATAGTAGTTGAGGCCAAATTTTCAGTCAAATTTTAAAACATTTTTCTTAAATGAGTACTATATACTTATGATTAGATTACATGGTAAAAAAGTTCGACGAGGAAAAACATTCTACACAAGAAATAATTCATGTAAAAATTAATAATTTTTGCTAACTCTTCATTCCCATCCTTCCCTTATGGCTCCTAGCTTTTACCACTATTGCTAACTCTTGGGAACAATTTTTAACCTAATTTAAGTATATTTTTTATAATTTTAAAAATATTTAGGATTAAATGTATATAAAGTTTTTGTCAAATTTTGCAAGTTGTGTAATACTCATTGTGATTTTGTTTGGTTGAATGCTCATTTTTCAATTTTTCATATCTTAATTCAAGGCTTAATAGCTTTTTTGGTCCCTCACTTATCACAGTTTTGCACTTTTGGTCCCCAATAAAAAAATTAGCACTTTTGGTCCTCCACATTGCTTATTTGTTTGCAAAAATGATCCCTATTTAGACGAAAACTGCAAAAGTGTGTAAATATGAGGGACTAATTTTGCTAATTTTTTCCTAAAGGGACCAAAAGTGAAAAATTGTGATAAGTGAGGGACCAAAAGAGCTATTAAGCATAATTCATTAATCGTGCTTAAATAATGAGATCAATATTCGCCGTGCAACGCACGGGGTAAAAAAGCTAGTAACTTTAAATTTATAATCAGATTTTCTAAAGCTAATTCTCTTTTAGCTAAAGTGTTGAATGCTTGTTATTTTCAACGCCATTTTAAACTCACTTCGAGAATCTGGTTTAAACCAAGTTTTACATGGAGGAGTATTGCTAAATATGAAGTTGGGTTATTGAAGAAGGATTATTTTGGCATATTGTGAATGGAGTTAAATGTATCTCGCAATTTGGCTTCGACACATTTAGTATATACCATATGCTACGCTTTTTGGAAGATAAAAAAAAAAACTTTGTGGAAGATTAAGGTAAGGTGAACATTTAGGGTCTATTTTGTGGTTAGGAAAGAATAGAGTTGGATAGACAGGATATGATAAGAGTACGATAGACTTTTATTCTATCATGAGTGGATAGGATAATGACAGGATATGAAATAAACAACAAAAATATATCAAATTTTTCTTTCAATAAAAAATACATAATATTTTTTGAAAATTAATTTTCTAAATTAATTTTTTTATAAAAAGTGAATATTCTATTATATTTATTTTTATATTTTTAAAAATGAGCCTATGTTTTAAAAGAACTAAAATTTAATTAATTTTGTTATTAATAGGATGACCATTGGACCAAGCCCATGTCCTCTATACTTGGCCCATTGACTAATGCTATAAATATAGAGGAGGTTGCATCAAGCAACCTATAGACATTCACAATATTCTCTCTGGCTCTTGATTCACACTATTATTCTCTTGCTCCTCTCTTCTTCACTCATTATCTACAAAATAATGGTGACATAGACATCCAATAAATTCGTTCAAGTGATAATTTGACAGACTTATTTATGAAGGCTCTTCCCACAACAACATTTGAAAAGCTTGTGCGAAACATTAAAGTTTGTCGGTTGAAAGATCTCAATTAAAATGCATTCTACTCTTTTTTCCTTAACCATGTTTTTTTCTTTCATTTTGGGGTTTTCCTAGTAGGTTTTTAATGAGGCAACGTACCAAGACGAACTATAGAATGATGTACTCTTTTTCCTTCACTAGATTTTAATCCCATTGAGTTTTTTCTATTAAGGTTTTAACGAGACACATTCTTAAGAGATGATCATCCAGGGGGAGTGTTATGCATAGGATGACCATTGGACCAAGCCCATGTATTCTATACTTGGCCCATTGACTAATGCTATAAATATAGAGGAGGTTGCATCAAACAACCTATCCTCATTCATGGTATTCTCTCTGACTCTTGATTCGCACTATTATTCTCTTGATCCTCTCTTCTCCTCTCCCCCTTTTACTGGTTTCTTAACAAATTTTTATTAATTAGCTTATTTTAGTTTTTTTTCTCAAAGGAGCCCATTTTATTTTAATTCAAAGTAAAATTATTATTATTTCAAAAGTACTTTATATTTAAATAATAAATTATTATATAAGTAGAGAAATAATTTTAAATAATAGCAACTGATAATATAAAATTAGTCTATATTTACTACTAATAAATCAATATTTATAAGGGTAGTCTGTTTCACTGTTAGTGAATACTCCCTTCGTTCTTCTTTAAGTGTCATTCTAGCAAAAAGCTTTCCAACCAAGATAGTGAGTTATTGGAGCTTTTTTCCCATTCTACCATCTCGCATCCTATTCATGAAGTTATAAAGTTTTTCAACCAAAATAGTGGATAATTAATTTTTTGTTTCACCCTCTCTCGTATCATTAAACTATTTATCATTATTCCCTCCTAGTAGCAATAAAAATTTATAACCTCCCTCCAATTTTTAATGTTAACACATTTTTCTATGTAACTTTGAAAGCTCTTTTGGATACTTTCATTAGAATTTAATTTCCACCTACTAGACAAGACTTTCAATTGATGTAATGAGAATTTAATTTCTACTTACTAGTAAGGGTATAATTGACAAAATGGACCTTAAAACATCAAAACGACAGTTAAATAGGAACAAAAAATTTCTTCTAAAGTGACACTTAAAAAGGAACGGAGGGAGTAATAATTTTATTTATTTTTATTATAATATAAATAAAAAAATATTGTTAACTAAGTAGTTCAAGTGATAATAATAATTTAAATATTTTAATTATATGAGTAAATTCAATATTTTCACCATTTATAAATTAGTTCATTTTTAAATAAATTTATGAGTAACTAAATAATATTAACTAAGTAATAGTGCAGTTGTTACTCCTTAGCTAGTACCAAAAAACCAACCTTTGAGATTTTGCGAGCTATCTGTTTTCTCTAAGAAAAATCAAGTTTTAGCATCCTCTATAGTCTATATACTGTGAGTGAGATTTTGTTCCAATATCTGAAAAATTCAGAACAATTCATCATTGGGTCTGGGTGGGCCATTACTATCTGAGTGGAAGCTCCATGAGTTAAGGTATATAGGCCATAGATGAGGAGAAACTTATAGCCTCTCATTCTCTAACTAAAAACACTTTATCTTTCTTCGAATCCTGTCTTAATGGACTCGATGCAATATCAGGTGTTGGGACTTGGGATATTGTCGGTTCCATATGCTCTAGCATCTGGAGGGTGGTTGAGTTTGGCTCTTCTGTTTGCTATTGCTGTTGTAGCCTTTTACGCAGGGTTGTTGATGCAAAGATGTATGGATAAGAATTCAAATATCAAAACATATCCAGATATAGGTGAGCTTGCATTTAGAAAGATAGGAAGACTTGTAGTATCAACATCCATGTACACAGAGCTCTACTTAGTTTCAATAGGGTTCTTAATTTAGAAGGGGATAACTTGAGCAATTTATTTCCCATTATGGAGATTCAAGTGGCTGGTTTAGCAATTGGTGGAAAGCAATTCTTTGTGGTGGTAGCTGCTTTGGTTATCTTGCCTACAATGTGGTTAGATAACTTGAGTCTAATGTCATATGTATCTGCAAGTGGAGTTTTAGCTTCTGCTATCATTATCTTGTCAATATAATGGACTGCAACATTTGATGGATAGGAGTTGGTTTTCATGAAAAGGGAACTCTCGTTAGTTGGAATGGAATCCCTACAGCTGTTAGCTTGTATTCCTTTTGCTATTGTGCACACCCTGTCTTTCCCACCCTGTACAATTCCATGAGAAAGAAACACCAATTCTCTAATGTTCTACTTGTATGCTTTTTGTTCACCACAGCTGGTTGTGCATCTACGGGTATAATTGGCTATCTAATGTTTGGTTCTAAGGTTGAATCACAGGTAACATTAAACCTGCCACTGAATAAAATAAGCTCAAAAATAGCAATATATACTACCTTGGTCAATCCCATAACCAAGTATACTTTGATGACAGCACCAATCACCAATGCTTTGAAGGATTTGCTTCCAAGAAAATACAAGAATAGAGTAACCAACATCTTAATAAGCATTATGCTAGTAATCAGCACTGTCATTATTGCTCTTGTAATTCCTTTCTTTGGGTACCTCATGTCCCTAGTTGGAGCAATTTTAAGTGTCACAGCTTCTATTATGCTTCCATGCTTATGCTACTTAAAGATTCTAGGTATATACAGAAATTTTGGGTGTGAGATGTTCACCATAGTGGTGATAATATTGGCAGCTATAGCAATGGGAATATCTGGGACATATACGTCACTACTTGAAATGATCCACCATTTGTAAAAGGCACTGTAGTGGCCCATTATATTTTAATCACAACAATTAAATTTGTATTCCATATTTTTTTGGCCTCCATTATTTTTCAAAAAAAAATAGTGCAGTTGTTGGGATATTTTTCTAGGAAGGTTGTGGTTCAGCGCGCGGACGAGACAGATGTGTTGGCTATTTTATATGCTCTTTTAATCGGTCAACAATTTGTGGTGCTTAGTGTTGAAATAGAAAGTGATTCCCTCATTGCTGTTGGTTGGGTAAAGGGTCTAAAAACAAGACCGTGGAAGCTGACAAATGAGCTGAACATGATTGATTACTTGATGCCGGTAGTGTCTTGTAGTGGGGTGAGACATATCTTAAGGGAAGGGAATGTGGAAGCGAATGCATTGACAAAGGAAGGTTGTTTTCTTTTGGAACCTGTGTGGATTTATGATGGACATTCTCAGATTTGAGTGCCGGGTGTGGTGGTGCTGCTACTTGGGTGTGCGTTTATTCTTTTTATGCAGGCAGGAAGGGAATTGATGCTGCAGCTGTTATATTGGGGTGTGTTGTTAGTTGTTGTTGCTGTTTTTGTGTTTTGCTGATGCTGCTGTTAATTAATTTGCTGCTGCTATCGTTTTGATGTTGCTGTTTTGCTGCTGCGGTTGGAATTTGCGTTTAGCCGTTTGCTGTTGTTGTTATTTTCTGTTGTTTTTGTTGCTGATGTGCTTTTGTTGTTGCTGCTGTTATTCCAACTGCATTTTTTGAGGGGCGAATTTTATGTTGTCTTGGGCTCATGACTGTGATATTGTATCAGGGATGCAAAACTGGCTATCTTAAGGATGTTATACTCTTTTTTCTTGCTAGGTTTTTTCCCAATGAGTTTTTCTTAGTAAGGTTTTAATGAGACTCATTCTTAAGATTACGTTTAAAGCTGTTTTTGCGGGGAAGTCTTTTGGGAGCTGTTTAATTTTTGGGGAGGTGCAGTCTTTTGTACTTTGTAGTTGCCATGAGAACCTTTTACTCATGCTTGACTCATTAATAATAATACTACTTTTCATTTTCAAAAAAAATAACAAGTAGTAATTGATAAATAAAAAATATTATATTACTAAAATTAATATTTTTATATTTATTAATTAATATTATTATAAATTATATAAATAGGAAAATAATTGAATTTAGAATTAGAGTACTAACCCTAAAGAGAAACCAAAAGACATGAATATACATGTTGGAGTTCACTGAGAGAAACCAAACCAAGTCTGTAAATTGTTAAAGTCCCTTTATGGACTTAAACAAGCAAACAGAAAATGGTATGAAAGTTGTCTTCTCATCTGCAATGTCTTGGTTTTACTCAAACTGCATCAGATCATTCTCTTTTTGTTAAGTTCCAAGACACAAATTTCACAGGCTTGCTGGTATCTGTGGATGATGTGATTCTGTTTGGTAATACCATGGCTGAATTTCAATCAGTCAAGGACTCTCTTCATCAGGCATTTGGAATCAAGGATCTAGGGGTGCTGAAATATTTCCTTGGCCTTGAAGTTGCCCATTCTACTTCAGGGATTTCTCTTTGTCAGAGAAAGTATTGTCTTGATTTACTTCAAGAAATAGGAAATTTAGGTAGTAAGTCAGTTACTACTCCACTTGAACCTTCTATTAGATTATCTCTAGATCAAGGGAAGCCATATGAAGATCCAGCTGCTTATAGAAGACTAGTGGGAAGGCTATTGTATCTCACTACTACCAGGCCTGATATTTCTCATGCCACACAATAGCTTAGTCAATCCATGAGCAATCCTATGGACGGACATTTCAAAGCTGCACAGAGGGTTCTTAGATATTTGAAAGCTTCACCAGGATTGGGATTATTATTTCCTAGAAATTCTTCCATTAGCATCCAAGGCTATTCAGATGCTGATTGGGCAGGATGTTCAGATACAAGGAGGTCTATCTCAGCTACTGTTTCTACATTGGAAGGTCTTTATTTTCTTGGAAAGCAAAGAAACAAACTACTGTATCTCGATCTTCTAGTGAAGCAGAGTACATGGCACTAGCTTATACTACCTGTGAGCTTCAATGGTTGTTATATCTTCTGCAGGATCTCAGAGTCACTTGTACTAAAAAACCAGTCCTATTTTGTGATGACCAAAGTGCTCTTCATATTGCTGTCAATCCTGTTTTTCATGAGAGAACAAAGCATCTAGACATTGATTGTCATGTGGTTCGTGAGAAATGGCAAGCAGGAGTTCTCAAGTTACTACCTATACCTACAGCACTACAAGTGGGAGATGTTTTTACCAAGGCACTACAGCCACGGGTCTTTCAAGGGTTTGTAGCCAAACTTGCTATGGTGGATATCTTTCGACCTCCAGCTTGTGGGAGGGTGTGAAAATACTAGAGACCAAGGGCTAGTATAGAATAGAAGCAAGAGTTCAAGGACTCATTTGTAATAATTAGTAGTTAGTTAGTTCCAGCTGTTCCGACTGTCAAAGTTTGTTAGGGTAGTTATAATTACTATTAGTTAAGAGTTTACTCGATCTATAAATAGAGCTTAAGCATAAACACTCTATAATCTGAATATTCATTCTCAATAAGATTCAATACATTTTCATCTTCTTCTTTTACAAGCTTCCTCCGAAAGCTTGGTTTAGTTTTCTTTGAGAGTGGATTTGAATATTATGTACAATTGTATAGGTTTTTTGGTCAACATTCTTAGATAGCGTTTAGTAGACAGGTGGGAAGGGAACATAACATGACATATGAGTTATGTTATGTGTTTGTTGTGTTTTTAGGATGGAACAAAATAGGAGAAAAAGCTCTTGAATCGGGACCCTTTGGTTCCGTGGAAAAAAGATGGAACGGAACAGAACACCTTCTTAAAAAATTTACATAGTCCAAAATACTCCTAACTTATATTTGAAATCTTTTATATCCATACAATATAAAATCACTTCTTAAAGTGAAAATCACTTATTTATTGACAAACTTAAATAAATTTATGCTTTTCAAAAAAATAACTTTAAAATCAATTATTTGTTCAAAAGTAAAGTTACTTTTTTAAGCAATGACAAAATAGCCAATTTGAGTGCGTTTGTTTTACCTTATTTTTAGAAAAATCACTTTTTCATTTAAAAGTCAGTTTTATGTTTGTTTAACTTTTTCAAAAAATTTAAAAAAAGTTGAAAGCATATTATTTGGAAAAGCTACTTTAGAGTGCGTTTGTTAAAACATTTTTTAGAAAAATTACTTTTATATTTATTTTTGTGTTTTTTTTTCAGTTTTTCAATAAATCATTATTTTATAAAAAGTTGAAAGCATATTATTTGAAAAACTACTGTAGAGTGCATTTCTTTTCAACTTATTTTTCAAAAAATCACTTTCTTCAATTAATAATATTTTTTATGTTTGTTTCAGATTTTCAAAAACTCAATATTGTAAAAAAAAAACTTTATTTTAGTATAGGCTGTATAGTCATACATAAATCAACTTTTTTTTTATAGTAAACAAATCATTATATTAATTAGGAAGGGACATAATGTCCAAAAGTACATTTTGTTAAATACAAGGTGGGGTAATCCTAACCCAAATCTTATCTGCATGCCCAAGAGCAAAATGAGATAACTCATGTGCAACACAATTAGCATCTCTACCTACATGAACTAAGGAAACTTGGGCAAATTGACATTGGAATGCAGCAATATCTTGCAGAAAGATAGGATCCATGAGGCCTTCGCTGTACCACTGCATCTACAACACCCTTGTAATCAGATTCAACACACACATCCGAGAAGCCTCGATCCAAAGCAAACTGCATTCCCCATTTAATTGCACACGCTTCTGCATATTCTGGACCATAACCAGCGTGCAACACCTTTGAAGCAGCAACCAAAACATTCCTAAAATGATTCCTTACAACAATACCCAATCCCCAAAGCGTACCTGACCGAGAGGCATCAACATTAATCTTCAAGCTCCCAACTTCTGGTACACGCCAACGCTGCCTAGAGCTTGTTGCATTGACCTGCACTCCTTGACCCTATTGAACCCGGAATTCCTGATATGATTGCAAAGTGCCTACAGTTTGATTGACTACTATAAACACTAAGCTCTCCCTTCCTTCAAAGTATAGAGTGTTCCTTGCCTTCCATACATGGTAGCAAATTGTAGCAAAAAGCCGTGTTACCTCCGAAGGCGCAGACATGTGTGGTACAACTCTATGTTTTGATGAAAACAAGTATTTATTTGTGGATGAACAATTATGGTACTCTAACGTTTTTCTTGAGTGCTTTGACAAATAGGTTCTGATTCTGATACCAGAAGATATATTCATCAGAAGATCTGAGGATCAGAAGTTCTGAAGATCAGAAGATCTGAGGATCAGAAGTTCGGAGGATCAAAAGATCTGAAGATCTGAGGATCAGAAGCTCTGAAGGCTCAGCGGCTCTGAAGGTCCAGAGGCTCTGAAGGTCCAGAAGCTCTGAAGGTCCAAAAGCTGAGAAGTGAAGACTCTGAAGTCCAAGAGTAAGCTGGCTCGGAAGACCAAGTACTTTCTACTCTGAGGTCCAGAAGCAGAAGTTACGAAGGTCAGAGGATCCAAGCTTCCCTCTGACTCTGATCACCAAGCTTCACAAGTTCCAACATGAAGCGTCGTTAGATCAGAAGTCAATGGTTAAAGGCAAATGTCACTTTCGAGAAGTACAAGAGCAATGTGCTATTCTAACAAGCCTACCTACCAAGGTTCAGTCACAACAGGTTCTGGAAGTTCCAGAAATGCCCTCCAACGGTCATATTTTCTCAACGGAAATATCCTTTGCACCTTGGACTATTTAAGGCTGAAGAAGAGAAGAATGACTGAGGAGAGAAACCAAGAGCTGCAATACAAGAAAAGATTTAAGCCTCCACTTTCTTCATCTGTTCTTATTTAGTTTACACTTAGCTTATTCAGAAGCAAACCTTTGTAAACACCAACCTCAAACAGTTGTTTGTTTTTCCTTAAGGGACCGGGTAGGTCAGTATTCTTAAGAAGACTTGGATCTGTGTATCTTAGTGGTGATTCCTTAAGGGACCAGTTAGGTCAGTATCCTTGAGAAGACTATGAGAGTGAATCTTAGTGTTTACTAGTTCATTGTATTGTCAGTCACTGAGCAGGTTGCTAGTGCAGCTGTAACAAACTCTGAATAGTGGATTGCCTTCATTCTAAGAAGGAAGAAATCACCTTAACGGGTGGACTGGATTAGCTTGAGAGATTTATCAAGTGAACCAGGATAAAATACTTGTGTGCATCTCTCTTCTCTCAATCTTTATCCGCAGCACCATTGATGAAAGATTTATTACCATTCTACCTTTGAATCTCTCAAGACTCAATTGTAGTATAGTAAAGGGTTTTGTCGTATGCACAGAGAGGTGTAACACTATGTCGTTCAATAGTTGACAAACTTAAATGATGGGTTCATAAGAGATTGATTGGTTATACATGAAACTAAATGAAAAGCAAATAAACTAACGGAGAAACAACAGTTATGAGGAATTGTTGGGATTAGACTTCATTGTTTGACCTTTTTACATTCTAGTGATTCAAATACATAACATGTTCAAGCATATGATTCATCTGCACCAATTCAAACCTACGTCATCGATGTCTCGCATGAGTGGATATCAATAACTCTCTAATCCTAAACATAGATGTCTCACATGATTAAGAAAGAAAGTTATCATGAAGTTTGGGTGTTTTGTGACTAACAAACCTAACTCTATGTCTAGCAATTAGGATTATTAGGTGATTGACTCTAGTTCGGACTCAAACGTTGTAGCTTCCGCTCACAACTCGAATCAAACAAAATACCATAGGTGATCAATCTAAGATAAAGCATGAAGATCAAGAGAAAGCCACTAAATCAACAACTAGAAACATGCTTTATATTGAGATGAGGAGAATCACATAGAGAGCATAAGTATCATACAACTACATCAAATCCCAACAAAAGAGAGATTAGCTATCCATTTTCATGGATAGCTTTACAAATAGAGAAGAAGAATGAGAATAAACGAAACCGTCGCGATGTCTCGCCGCCGAATCCGACCTCCGGAGCTTCTTCTCTAGCCTCCTAAGCCTTCCCCTTTGTTTATCTAATGTTTTTTTGAGTTGGGTCGAAGTTCTGATCAAGATATATCCGTCAAAATCTGAAAATGACCTTTTTATAATGTGCTGTCAAGTGCCAGAGCGCTGAGCACCCCTTTTTGGCCGCGGAGCGGCCCTTTACTTAAAAGGAAGGTTTCTGGAACCGCCATGGGCGCTGGGCGGCCTCTGCAACCCGCTGGGCGCCTTGTACATCTTCAAAGTCCATTTTTCTTGCCAAAACATGCCCTCTTCCTTGAATCTTCAATCCTACAATACAAGTTGAGACTAAAACAAACTTAAGCACATTTTAGCCTAATGTTTACCTATCAATAAGTTCTAATAAAAAAAGTAGGATTTGATCAAGATTTCTCATGAATTTTCAAAGAGAAGTGTCTAAATTGCTCATCAAAACTAGGTAAAATTGGCACTTATCAACCATCTATCTCAGATAAACCGAAAAGATTTACTTTAAATCTTAAGGGGAAAGTTTTTATATTCAAAACTCTATTCAACCCCCCCTTCTAGTCGTTTTTCACACCATCAATTGGTATCAGAGCGCAAGTTCTGATTACCACACTTAACAGTGTTCAGTAGATCCGGGCTAGTGTGAAAAACTCATGGATTCCACCACTACTACAAGCAAATATCAATACAGTGCAAGACCACCCATCTTTGATGGTTAGAGATTTGATTACTGGATAGACATAATCGAAAGCTTCTTTCTTGGCTTTGATCCTGATCTCTGGGATTTTGTTGTTGATGGCTACACCCCTCCTAATGATGAACATGGTGTAAAGATCCCAAGGGAGAAGATGAGTGAAGATCAAAGGAAGGAGTTCAGAGATCATCACAGATCAAGAGCTATTTTGCAAAGTGCCATTTCATATGAAGAATATGAGAAAATTACTGATCGTGATTCTGCTAAGTGTATCCTTGACTCCTTGAAGATGACCTATGAAGGAAACAAGAAGGTGAAAGAATCAAAGGCGTTGTCTTTGATCAGGAAGTATGAATCCTTCCAAATGGAACCCAATGAGTCCATTGAGGATATGTTTTCCAGATTTCAGTTGCTCATTGCTGGAATAAGACCCCTCAACAAAAGCTACACCACTGCGGATCATGTCATGAGGATCCTTAGAGGTCTTTCTGAAAGCTGGATGTCTTTGATAACTTCCTTGGAGCTCACAAGAGATGTTGAGCAGATGAGTTTGGAAGAACTCATAAGCATACTGAAGTGTCATGAACTGAAGCGTGCTGAACATCAGGATTAGAAGAAGAAGTCTATAGCCTTGAAATCCAAATCTGAAAAGGCAAAAGCTCTCCAAGCTGAAGCAGAAGAATCTGAAGAAATCTCTGAAGATTCTGATGAAGATGAGCTAACATTGATCTCCAGAAAGCTCAACCGCATCTGGAAGCACAGGCAGAGCAAGTACAGAGGCTCTGGAAAGGCTAAAGGAAAGCATGAATCCTCATCTGGTCAGAAGAAGTCTTCATCAAAGGAAGTCACATGTTTTGAATGCAAAGAACCAGGGCACTACAAGAGTGATTGTCCAAAGCTGAAAAAGGACAAGAAGCTAAAGAAGCATTTCAAAGCTAAGAAAGGTCTCATGGTGTCTTTTGATGAATCAGAGTCAGAGGATGTTGACTCTGATGGAGAAGTTGTTGAAGGACTCATGGCTATTGTCAAGGACAAGGAAGCAGAGTCAAAAGATGCAACTAACTCTGAACCTGCATCAGAGGAAGATCCAGACTCTGACGATGAAAATGAGGTATTTGCTTCTTTCTCAACTTCTGAACTTAAAGCTGCCTTGTCTGATATTATGGATAAATATAACTCTCTCTTGACTAAGCATAAAAGGTTGAAAAAGAATTTATCTGCTGCCTCTGAAACTTCTGTTGAACATGAGAAAAAGATTTCTGAATTAAATGTGAGTAATCATGCTTTAGTTAACTCTAACTCTGTGCTCAAAAATCAAATTGCTAAATTAGAAGAAGTTGTTGCTTGTGATGCCTCTGATATTAAGAATGAATCTAAATATGAAAAGTCTTTTCAAAGATTCCTAGCTAAGAGCGTAGATAGAAGCTTAATGGCTTCAATGATCTATGACGTAAGCAGAAATGAAATGTATGACATTGGCTATTCTAAACCTTCTGAAGTTGCTCCATCATCTCTTAAGAAATGAACTTTCTCTATGTCAAAATATCATGCTCAAATTCCTTTATATTATTCTGCTGAAAGACCCAAAGTTGTCAGAACTTCTGGGCTAACTAACAAGAAAGGACCCAGAAAGTGGGTACCTAGGGATAAGATTATATATGTTGCAGATATCTTCAATAGGTCCATCGAAACTCCAACCATGGAACCTGGACAGTGGATGCAGGCAACACATGACAGGAGAAAGACATATGTCCCAAGATCTAAAACTTGAACCTGAAGGTGAAGTTGATCTTGGAGGCATCAATAGAGTAAGATTTGGTCAAGGAATCATTGGTTTTTGATAAGAACCCCTCTGTTGATATTATGAATGCTATTCATGTTAGAATTAATGATAAGCTTGACTCTGACAAGTCAAAGCTAGCAGAAAAAGCTTGCATGAGCATGACCGTTTCAGAAAGAAACAAAGACTCAAAACTTGGCAAATCAGAAGCAACAACATCAGAAGATGCTACTACAACTTCTGACTTACGTCATCAGAAGAAGAGTAGGTTCATAGCTTCTCATTCTGAAGTATCTGAAGATGGAATTTTGTCCAGAATGGAGATGTCACCAGAACCTCTGGATTTTGACACTTCTGCTCTCATAAGAAGATATACTAATCAGAAGCCAAGTATCCTTTGGTATTCCTTCTGAGGGGGAGTATTTCGTCTTATGCTCTTACTAATTTTTTTTCCACCTTCATTCTTTTTGCTTATGACAAAAAGGGGGAGAACTAATAGTATCTTGACAACTCCCTTATGTGATCAATTTCCATGCTCTGACGATACATTCTGATTGATGTCATCTCTTTCAATGCTATGATACATCTTATGACTCAATTAACTCTGATCACATACTTCAATATAGCTCAAAATCTAGATACTTCTAACGTGGCTGATATTAAGTATTAGATTCAGGGGGAGCTTAGCTCAGAATCAAGCTCGAGTCTTGGATTTAGAAGGATCTAGATAAACTATACACATCAGGATAAGCTTTAACTCTGATACCTTATACTCTGAGTGTATTCAGTTTATTTGTTAAGAGTTGTTCATCAAAATACATGGTTTTGTCATCATCAAAAAGGGGGAGATTGTAAGATCAAGATTTGGTCATGTGGTACAACTCTATGTTTTGATGATAACAAGTATTTATTTGTGGATGAACAATTATGGTACTCTAACGTTTGTCTTGAGTGCTTTGACAAACAGGTTCTGATTATGATACCAGAAAATATATTCATCAAAAGATCTGAGGATCAGAAGATCAGAAGATCTGAGGATCAGAAGTTCTGAGGATCAGAAGATCTGAAGATTAGAAGATCTAAGGATCAGAAGCTCTGAAGGACCAAAGGCTCTGAAGGTCCAGAGGCTCTGAAGGTCCAGAAGCTCTGAAGGTACAGAAGCTCTGAAGGACCAGAGGCTCTGAAGGTCCAGAAGCTCTGAAGGTCCAGAAGCTGAGAAGTGAAGACTCTGAAGTCCAAGAGTAAGCTGGCTCTGAAGACCAAGTACTTTCTACTCTGAGGTCCAGAAGCAGAAGTTACGAAGGTCAGAGGATCCAAGCTTCCCTCTGACTCTGATCACCAAGCTTCACAAGTTCCAACATGAAGCGTCGTCAGATCAGAAGTCAATGGTTAAAGGCAAATGTCACTTTCAAGAAGTACAAGAGCAGTGTACTATTCTGACAAGCCTACCTACCAAGGTTCAGCCACAGCAGGTCCTGGAAGTTCCAGAAATACCCTCCAACTGTCATATTTTCTCAGCGAAAATATCCTTTGCACCTTGGACTATTTAAGGCTGAAGAAGAGAAGAAAGACTGAGGAGAGAAACCAAGAGCTGCAATACAAGAAAAGATTCAAGCCTCCACTTTCTTCATCTGTTCTTATTTATTTTACACTTAGCTTATTCAGAAGCAAACCTTTGTAAACACCAACCTCAAACAGTTGTATGTTTTTCCTTAAGGGACCGGGTAGGTCAGTATCCTTAAGAAGACTTGGATCTGTGTATCTTAGTAGTGATTCCTTAAGGGACCAGTTAGGTCAGTATCCTTGAGAAGACTAAGAGAGTGAATCTTAGTGTTTACTAGCTCATTGTATTGTTAGTCACTGAGCAGGTTGCTAGTGCAGTTGTAACAAACTCTGAATAGTGGATTGCCTTCATTCTAAGAAGGAAGAAATCGCCTTAACGGGTGGACTGGATTAGCTTGAGGGATTTATCAAGTGAACCGGGATAAAATACTTGTGTACTTCTCTCTTCTCTCAATCTTTATCCGCAGCACCATCTATCTGAGATAAACCGAAAAGATTTACTTTAAATCTTAAGGGGAAAGTTTTTATATTCAAAACTCTATTCAACCCCCCCCCCCCCTTATAGTCGTTTTTCACACCTTCAACATGATCAATGAAGAGCACCAATCACTTAAACTTTGTTCCACAGGACCTGACCAAGAAAACCCAAGAGGGGAAGACAAATCATACCCTCCTAACCCATAGGCAGTCACAAATAGCATGCTCAGTAGATTCTGCCACATTGTCACACCTAGGACAGAAAACAGGGCAAGATACACCTTTATTCCACAATCTTTGTCTCACTGGAACAATACCCTGCAAAACTTTCCAAAGGAAATGCGCATAGCGAGGAACAATCTGCAATCCCCAAAGCCTCTTCCAAACCAGATCCCTTCGCTCTTCTGATGTCGATTTCAGGCCTTGTCATTCCCATGTGCGAATACAGTGATACGCCGATGGTACTGTGAAAAAACCATTAGCATTTGCGGACCAAAACAATGAATCATCCTTCTGTAAGGAATCAAGGGGAATAAGAGCAATCTGTGACACTTCAAAGGGGAGGAAAATCTGGTTCACAAGATCAATCCGCCATGCCCCTTCAGTCATGTCAATTAGATAAAAAACAAGAGAATAATCAGAATTGCTTGGCTTTGGAGACCAGATCTTGTGTCCTTGTTGATTGGGAAGCCAATTTTCCTCCCAGATTCGGATTGATATGCGATTCCCTACTCTCTAATAAGTTCCTTTCTTAAGTATCCATGCTGACTGTTGAATACTGCGCCATGTATAACTTGACAAGCCACCAACAAAAGCATCCATGAAATCAGTCCTTGGAAAATAACGTGCCTTGAGGCACTTGTATACCAGTGAATCTGTACAAGTAGAAAGTCTCCAAGCTTTGAAGCCTCTAAACCCCATACCCCCATCATACTTAGGTTGACAAAGAGCATTCCAATTTATCCAGAGAATCTTCCTCTCCCCTTGCTTGCTACCCCACCAGAACCGGCTAATCATTCTCTCTATATGATGGCACAATCCTACCGGCAGTGAAAAGCAACTCATAATATAGGTGGGAATAGATTAGGCAACTGATTTAATTAAGACCTCACGTCCCTCCATGGAGAGTGATTTCTCCTTCCACCCTTTGAGTTTCTTCCAAACTCTTTCCTGGACAAAGTTGAATACTTGTGTCTTTGATCTACCAACATAAGTAGGTAAGCCAAGACATTTGGATTGAATCTCCACTACCTTAACCTGCAATCTATCCTGAATGACATGTTTTCTATCTTCTGAAACATTTCGGC
This sequence comes from Lotus japonicus, assembly GCF_012489685.1. Classification (NCBI taxonomy): domain Eukaryota; kingdom Viridiplantae; phylum Streptophyta; class Magnoliopsida; order Fabales; family Fabaceae; genus Lotus; species Lotus japonicus. Next base: position 26,563,854 of record NC_080041.1, on the reverse strand, counting down.
TATAAGAGATTTCAGACTTATCCAAATTCACAAGTTGCCCTGAAGCTTGTTGGTACACTGTCAACACATGATTCACAACATCCACCTCCTCCTTAGTTGCCCGGAAAAAAAAGAATACTATCATCAACAAAGAAAAGATGACTCACCTCCGGTGCCTGAACCGCCAACCGAACCCCATGAAGAATATGATCTTCCTGTGCCTTCAAATGAAGACCAGAAAAGACCTCTGCCCAAAGAATAAACAGATATGGCGATAATGGATCACCTTGATGTAAGCCTCTAGAGGATGAAAAAGGATGCCTTGGTCTCCCATTCAGGAGAACATAAAATGTTGCTGTAGAAACACAACTCAATATCAAATCAGTCATCCTTTGAGGGAATCCCATGGACGTAAGCATCGTTCGCAAGAAACCCCATTCAATCCTATTATACGCCTTTGCCATATCCAATTTCAACCCAACATACCTAACTTAATTTACCAGACATCTGCTTCCTCATAGAATGGAAATAATTAAAAGCTATCAAAGCATTATATGTTATCAACCTCCCTGGCACAAAAGCACAGTCTTAATTAGCCTATAAGAGTTATATATGTAATTAAAGTTATAGTTCTATTATAATGACTTAAAATTATTAAATACAACACACAGAACATTATTATCTTAGTCCACTCTATTCTGTCTCGTTCCACTCTGTTTTGTCTCGTTCTGTTCTATTAACTTCACATCTATCTTACTTTCAAAAAATATATATGATGCAATAGTGTGAAAGAATCATTTAACTGTTCTTGTATCATATAAGTCAAATTTGTTTTTGAAAACATAAAATAAATATGTAAATTGACTAAGTTTGATACTGTAATTTACAAGCAATATTTTGGTTTAGTACTGTTAGATATATAAATTAAATCATTTTAGTTGAAGAAAATTACCTGCTTGCATATTTTTAAATGAGATTAACTTGTCAGATGAAGTGAGGTGTAGTGTTAATTTTGGATAAAAATGAGGTGAAATTTTATTTTGAGAAATCTTATAAGTTAACATATTATTCCTTCATTTCCTTTAGGTTGAAATTATTTTGGCTGGTTTCAGGTTCGGGTTTAGCTCTCCGATCCCCAAAGGTCGAGGGTTTGACTCCCCCTGGGATTAGTAAAATCTCACTCCCGGGCTTTCTCTAGGAATAAGCCTCTGCTGACCTCCCAAATATGTCATTGGCGCCATGCCCGGTAGTTTAGAGGTGGTTTCTCTTCATTCTACCATTTTTTGTAAAAAAAGGCTTAATTGCACATTTGGTCCTACATGAATTGAAAATGTGCATTTTTGGTCCTAAACGAATGAAAATAGCAGATGAAGTCCCAAACTATTATCTCCGTTAGCAATATTGATCCCTCCGTTAAAATCCTAACATTTTAATCCTTGAGGTGTAGTGTTAATTTTGGATAAAAATGAGGTGAAATTTTATTTTGAGAAATCTTATAAGTTAACATATTATTCCTTCATTTCCTTTAGGTTGAAATTATTTTGGCTGGTTTCAGGTTCGGGTTTAGCTCTCTGATCCCCAAAGGTCGAGGGCTTGACTCCCCCTGGGATTAGTAAAATCTCACTCCCGGGCTTTCTCTAGGAATAAGCCTCTACTGACCTCCCAAATATGTCATTGGCGCCATGCCCGGTAGTTTAGAGGTGGTTTCTCTTCATTCTACCATTTTTTGTAAAAAAAGGCTTAATTGCACATTTGGTCCTACATGAATTGAAAATGTGCATTTTTGGTCCTAAACGAATGAAAATAGCAGATGAAGTCCCAAACTATTATCTCCGTTAGCAATATTGATCCCTCCGTTAAAATCCTAACATTTTAATCCTTGAGGTGTAGTGTTAATTTTGGATAAAAATGAGGTGAAATTTTATTTTGAGAAATCTTATAAGTTAACATATTATTCCTTCATTTCCTTTAGGTTGAAATTATTTTGGCTGGTTTCAGGTTCGGGTTTAGCTCTCTGATCCCCAAAGGTCGAGGGCTTGACTCCCCCTGGGATTAGTAAAATCTCACTCCCGGGCTTTCTCTAGGAATGAGCCTCTGCTGACCTCCCAAATATGTCATTGGCGCCATGCCCGGTAGTTTAGAGGTGATTTCTCTTCATTCTACCATTTTTTGTAAAAAAAGGCTTAATTGCACATTTGGTCCTACATGAATTGAAAATGTGCATTTTTAGTCCTAAACGAATGAAAATAGCAGATGGAGTCCCAAACTATTATCTCCGTTAGCAATATTGATCCCTCCATTAAAATCCTAACATTTTAATCCTACTTGGCAGATCATGTGAGTGTCACGTGATTCTTTTTTTGCTGACTCAGTGATTCCCAATCTAAATAAACCTAAAACAAAAAATCCTTAACCCCCAAATCCTAAAATCAGAACTCAATGGTGAAAATGTTGAATGAAAATAATGATGTTTGTGATGACTTGGAAGCTTCATCCCCGGCGAATGCGACAAAGCTCCTTGTTTAGCAAGCCAATCAGCAATTTTTGGTACATCGGAAAAGATAAGAAATTTAAAAGAGTTTTAATTAATTTTAATTTTGACGATAAAAAAGAGTTTTAATTAATTGAAATATAAAAAGTTTAGAAATTGAAAAGAAAAAGGGTTTAAAAGGTGAGGGTTTCCCCTGCTTCCGCTCAATCGAGAGAAGTTAAAGCTCTGGCCCCTTCAACAATGGCGATTCCTGATGATGTCGCCTTCACGATTCTGTCGAAACTGCCTCTGAAATCTCTCAAGCGATTCACACTGGTTCACAAATCATGGGTTGATTTACATGAAATCCCTTATTTCATGAGCATGTTTCGCAGCAATTTCTTATCCAAACATCAATCTTATTACGATGATACATCTCTCCTTGTCTTACAGCAGCAGCCATCAGATGGCACCCATTGTCACGGTTCATTGTTTTTGCTTTCTGGTGACAATTTTGAGAAAACAGTCAAATCAGATTGGCTTCCATATCAAGAACATGGCAGATTCCTTAGTGTTTTGGGTTCGGGTATTCATGGCATTCTTTGTCTCCATGAAGCACCAGATTATAAGTATGTATTGTGGAACCCAGCTACTGAAGAATTCAGAGTTACTCCTCCCAGCCCTAGAGAGTCTCTACCTTATTGGGAGGCTTATATTAAACCTCATGGATTTGGTTATGATCCTATTACTGATGACTTTAAGGTCCTTCGGCATATAACTTTTTATCCAGATTATGATTATGGGCAAGATGAATATCATTCGGGAGTTGAAGATGATAATGATGATGACGATGATGAAGATGATGATCTGCAAGATGAGCCAATGATCTCAGACCACTTACCAAGTCGAATACCACAACCCTTCTGGGAGATATATAGCCTAAGAAGCAACTCTTGGAGGAAACTTGATGCTGATATGCCTATTACTGGAGGCGGTCCCGACAAGGGTGGTGACACTTACATGAATGGAGTGTGTAATTGGTTGAGTTACGGTCGGATATATGACTATGGTTTTGATACACATTTGGTGTCATTCAACTTTAGCAATGAGATATTCTACACAACGCCCTTACCGTTAGATCTGGCTGATACAAGGGTGCAGACATACTTGGCGGTGTTAAATGAGTCCATTGCGTTGATATCAATGCATGAAGAAACAACAACTTTTCACATATCCATTTTGGGTGAACAAGGTGTGAAGGAATCATGGACTAAACTTTTCATTGTTGGACTTGGACCCTTGCATGACGTTGGGCTTCCTATTGCAGTAGGGAAGACGGGTGAAATGATATTCTCCAGAAGAGAAAAGGGTGAACTAGCCTTGTTTGATTTAAGTACCCAGATGCTCAAGAAGGAGATTGCTGCTACAGGGCTGTTAGATTATGATCAGATGGTAATTTATAAGGAAAGCATTCTTCCCATTGGGAGAACAGGTTATTAGTATAAGCTTAAAGCTTTACTCATTAGATTTATGATGATGGCTATTAAGATTTATTACCACATTGAATGTTAAGAAGTCATTTGTGTACAAATTGGCTCTTCAATTGCCCATATATATCAAATATATGAGAAAGAAGCCATTTCGTCATATGATTCTTGATGTATCAATTTTATTTTGATGCATTACTCTCTTACCATTTGTTGCATACTGTTTTCTATTTCAGTTGTCAATTGTAAAAATGCATAATCTCCTTCACTTTGCATCTCTTACATATAGTTAGGTAGGTGGAGTTCAATTTTTTGGCCTTTTGTTTTGTAATTTAAGAAGCTGAAGGCGACGATAGAGCATTTGTTGAATGGTGATGCAGTCGCTGTGCAAAGATTGGGCGATTAGTGAAGGTTATAAAATCTCTCTTTTTCTACTACTTTCGTATTTGCCTTAGCAGATGATTCATTCTCCTTTTGCAGTATATATTGTGGATAATGTGTATAGTATCTAGTTTCTTACATGCTAACATCTTGTTCCCAATTTTTGAAAAGTACATGAGCTACACGTTCTATGTTATGTTCTTGAAAAGTATATATAGTTTTTTATTTTGGTGGTAAATTTCCGTTAACCCATATCTTAGACCCTCTGTTCTTGATATGCCCCCAATGTTTTACTTTTTCTTGCCTTCCTCACTGGATATGAAATTATAGTATACTGGCATACTATTATATTCCAATTCATGTTGGAAGGACACTACTAATAAGTAATAACTGTTGCATTTTAACTTCCATTATAAGGAGCTTTTCTTGATAGATTGTGAACCAAATCTGTAAAATCTTACAATACTTGAAAGGCAAGTTATCTGTTTTCTATGTTGTTAATTGCCGCAATTACCATGCTGAACTAAGCTTTTGCATTCTCCATGTGGTTTTCATTCTTATTCTTCAATTTACAAAATAGAGTTTCTTTGTTTTATGTGTCAACGATTTATGGTTACGTTTGATGCATGTCCTCGAATTAAGGTTCTGTATACACAGGTGTAATTTTTGTATGAGGTAGTGTGGTGTCCCTGTCATCAGGAGTTATTCGGCTATATTAGCTAGTCCAAAGCTGGAGTCACATGGCATGCTGCAAAGTATTGATTAACATGTCTTCTCTTAATAGATAATTAGATACTGTATAATTCAATAAAATTGAAAATTTAATGCTTGTTGTCATGTTACTCATGTGACTTAAAATTTGAAGCTAAGTTTGGATTTTGAAAATTTAACTAAGGAGCTGATTGAATTGGTCTCTCTTCAAGATGTTAAAATAACCTTTATCAATCTATCAATATCTGATAGACTCATACAAATACATAAAGAGAAAGCAAGTAGAAAAGGTGCCAATCCTGCCATTTAAAGAATAAAGAAAAACTTGCTGATAGCATGAGATGGCAGCTGAGGAGATGAGGTGCTGTCATATATCGGTACCAGCTACGATTAGTTTAATAGGGTATGGAGCAATTCAGTCATAAGGGAGTGGAATAAGATTTGCTGATTGAAATATTATGACTGGGTTTTTTCGTTATAAAATGTGCAATGACTTAGCACTTGATGGCAATCAGGTGATGTATCTGAGAGGAATGTCACTAGGGAGAAGGAAAGACAAAGTGTGTTTCTCCTAGCTACATGGTGGTGTGAATTTACTAGGATATGTGTCATGAAGTGTCAAGGGCTGGTCTTTTTAGGATTAATCTAATCAGCAAATGGAGTGCTTCTTTGAGTGAGAATCAGAAGGTGTGTGTGCGGAAAATTGTAATTGGGTGCTGATGTGGAGGGGGGGGGGGGTTGAAAGATTAGTTTGTTAGTATAGAAGATGGTGCCAAAATCCGCAATAGCGCTATAGCATGTAGCGCTATGGCCGCTACGCTGAAGGAGGAGGAGGAAGAAGGAGGAGGAGGAAGGAGGAAGAATGGAGGAGCAGATCTCAGTTTTCATCGTGAAAAACAGAGATGAAAACAGAGGAGAACGCAGAGGCAGAGGTTGAAGAAGGTTCAAAACGCAGCGTTCCAATTAAAAATGTGAAAGTCCCATAATACCCTTTAAAAGTAAGAAATAATGTTTAAATCGGGGGGCATTTTGGGGTTTTCGCATTGAACAGTAGGGTTCTTATCTACACATGAAACGCTGCGTTTCATTAAAAGAACGGAAAACCCCAAAATGCCCTTAAAATGTTTAACCTAATGTTTAAATGTGAGGGTATTTTAGGGTTTTCAAGCCTGAACATTAGGGTTTTTGTCCCTCTTTCTTCCTCGGGCCGCTGTTGCGCCGTTCAAGACGCGATTTTGGCCGCGATCGCGGCCGCTACCGCCGCTACGCGGTTTTCGCTCCGCGACAGCCTCCAGCGTCGCGGCCAACCCCTGATCCGCCACGCTCCGCCGCTATAGCGCTGCTATATCCCGCTATTGACAACCCTGAAGCATATATAAATCTCTCACTGTGAGCCTTGACAATTTTTCTGATATTCCCTGGTATCATATATATAACTAATTCTACCTCATAAACAGTAAGCCTAGTGCACATGATTAATTGGGCATGAGTTGATTTGTTCTTTGTCGGTTGGGCTGCCCATTTGAGAAACTTATAGAAAACAAGCTTTCTTATCCCAATGTAAAATTTTGAGTGCAATTGCTGGCTGTTGTATTTTGATGGTAATATATGCGGTACAAAATATGGGATATCCATATTTTCATTAGACTTGTGATGATGGTTATTAAGATTTATTACCATATTGAATGTTAAGAAGTCATTTGTATACAAGTTAGCGATTCAATTGCCCATATCTTATATACCATCAAATATTGAGAAAGAAATCATTTGGTAATATGATTCTTTGATTTATCAATTTTATTTTGATGCATTACTCTCTTTCCATATGCGTACTGTTTTCTATGTCAGTTGTCAATTGTAAAAATGATCTTTTATCTTTTTGTGAATTACACCATCTTATTTTTCATTTTTGGTTAGAAAGTGTAGAAAACCATGATAGAGAGAGAGAGAGAGAGAGAGAGAGAGAGAGAGAGAGAGAGAGAGAGAGAGAGAGAACCAGAAAATATTCAACTGTATTGTACTATTGTGTAATCATTTCTGGGTATTAAAACTGAGAACAGGTGAACTTCATATAGAAAGCTTAATGCTTACTGTTCCCTGAACTAACTATAACAACTGTAACAGATTCTAACTAGGTCTGACAGCTGTTAAGAACTGAATAACAGCTGTACAGAGGGATACTATCTAGTGTAGCAGGTTGTATGATACACCATACTCCTGCTCACTCCATATATTCCTATATTCCCCCCTCAAGCTCATCCGGGTGTATAAGGAGTCCTTGCTCAGCCTTACTAAGGACACACAGTGAGCTTGTTTCATAGTTCCTGAAATCTGAAGGGACTCAAAGGCTTTGTTAAAGCATCTGCAATCTGGAACTCTGCTGGAATATGCTGCACAGCAAGCTGTTTGGCCAGTACTTTTTTTTCTGACAAACAATAGGTCAATTTCCTCGTGTTTTGTTCTTGAATGGAGCACTGGATTATGTGCAAGCAAAACTGCCCCATGATTATCACAATACAAAACTGGGGTTGAAAATGAAACATGTAATTCTTGAAGTAAGGATTGAATCCACAAGAGATCAGCTGTAACTTTTACTAAGCTTCTATATATTCTGCTTCTGCGCTGCTGCGAGCTACTACAATCTACTTTTTGGACCACCAGGTGATGATATTGGGCCCAAAATAGACACAAGCTCCACCAGCTGATCTTCTGTCATCAGGGTCTGTGGCCCAATCAGAATCACAGAGGCCTCTAACAGAGATAGAAGGAGTTGTTGCAGGCTGTAGAAGAAGCCCATGTAGAAGAGTACCCTTGAGATATCTCAAGATTCGTTTTACAGCAGCCCAGATGTCGAGAGGAGCACTCATAAACTGGCAGACCTTATTAACTGAAAAACTATGTTGAGGTCTGGTAATGGTAAGGTACTGGAGAGCACCAACAATGGATCTGTATAGAGATGGATCAGAAAAAAGGAGACCCAGCAGTCTTGGTAAGCCTTGCTAATGTCACAATAGGAGAGGAAATAGGCTTGCAGTCAACCATATTTGCCATGTGCAACAAATCTCGGATATACTTGCTCTGAAGAAGGCATTAGAGAACCATTAGAAAGATGCTTGACATAAATACCAAGAAACTAATCAAGCTGACCAAGTTGTTCAAGGAAAAGGCATCATTCAACTGAATCATAAACAGTTGTATATGAGTGGGTGAGAGTTCCTTGCGATGATACTTTCGTCAACATAAACAAGAAGATATAAAATGACTGAGGAATGAGAGTAGATAAAAAGAGAGGTATCACATTTACTCCCAACAAAACAATTCTGCAGTAACACAGTTTTCAGTCTATCAAACCAGGGCCTTAGGGCCTGTTTTAAACCATACAAGGCTTTGTTAAGCCTGCAAACCAATGATTTATCATGGTGCTCAAACCCCGGAGGTTGCACCATATACACCTCCTCTTCCAACAAGACATTGAAGAAGGCATTGTTGACATCAATCTGCTGCAAAGGCCTTCCAAAAGTCAAAGCTAGGGCAAGAATAATACGAATAGTGACAGGCTTGATAACAGGTGAAAATGTTTCTGTATAGTTAAAATCAGGCTGTTAATGTAAGCCCTTAGCAACCAGCCTGGCTTTCAGCTTATTAATGCTACCATCTGCATTTTCTTTGACCCAAAATACCCACTTTCCTATTAGGGGGGAATAGGACTAAACTCCAGGTCTGGTTTCTTAGTAGAGCCTCATACTCTTCAGTCATAGGCTGCTTCCATTCAGCAGAAGAAAGGGTCTGTTTAACACTAGATGGTTCCACATAAGCAAGAAGAAGAGTGGGTTGAACCCTAGGCTTGACTATGCCTGCCTTAGACCTTGTAGCCATGGGGTGGACATAAGTAGGTAGGGATGAAGAAGTAGGAGGTGGAACAGAAACAGAATGTGTAACAAAAGGAGCAAATGAGGGTTCAGCAACAGAAGGGAAATATCCTGCAGAAACAGTAGCAGAAGGAGAATGAAAAGAGCTATGTGAATTAGTGACCTGTGGTGATCCAACTTCAGAAGGAGTTATTAAAGGAATATGGGCAGGGATGGGTATGAGAGGTGAGGAGGAAGAGGTGAAGAAAAAAAAAGTAGGATAAGGGAAGGAGGACTCGTTAAAAACAACATCCTTTGACAGTTGACACTATTAAGTAGTATTAACTTTCTTTGAGGTGTAAGTCACTTGTAGCCTTTATGAGCAGGTGAGTCACCTAAAAATAAGCACTCCTGAGTTCTAAAAGACAGCTTGTGTTTGTTATAAGGTCTTAGATAACGAAAGCAAGAAAGGTCAAACACCTTTAAGAACTTGAAATCTGGTATTTTGTGAAAAAGAACAGTGTAAGGAATCTTAGACTCAATGGATGTAGAGGAGAGTCTATTCATAAGATAGACAGAAGTAGTAAAGGCGTGATCCCAATATTTATAGGGTAAAGAGGATTGTGCAAGCAAGGAGAGGCCTAGATCAATGATAAAGGAAATTGAATAAGGTTGTTGAATCACAATTATGTCATTTAGGTTCAAGGGATGCTAAAATTGCATTAAGTACCTTGTTGTATCGAACAAAAATTGCATATGGTGCATTGTTGCTCAAGAGAAAAAAAAATTGTATAAAGTACACTGTTGTTTCAAAATATATGGCATGATTTGAGGTTATAATACCTTTTGTTCTGTAATGTTAATTAAAATAGTAAAATAGAGAAATACAAGCTGATGTGTATTATATTCTGTTTGGATTTCCTTAGTTTGTGGTATAATGATTGTAGATATCTTCATTTAGCTACATAATAAGCTTAGCATTTCTTGGTTTTAGTTTGTTGTATGTGACTGTTGGAGAACTTTCATACCTTTCACAAGGATATTATGAGATGTCATTGTTGTAAATGTTTTTACTACTGACACTGAGTTATACTCATATGCTTTGAACTCAGCGACAGGAAAAACATTTACAACAATGGCATCCCAACATACCCGTGTGGAAGGTATGCAACCCCCACCCTCACCTCCGAGACTGCTTGGGCTATGCATCGACCAGCAAGTAGCAAACGGAAGAGAAATTTTTGCTATGACTCATCTTTTTTTTACTGTGTTGTTGTCCTCCGTCCTTCAATGTACTTGAGATGTGACCCTAATTTCAAATCTTTAACTCTTACATTTGATTTCTAAATGTTTATAAGCACCTGATGCCATGGATTGGAATACTGAGTAGTGAGTATGTAACTGTAATGCCTAAGTCTTTTGAGACCTAAGCAGCAGTATGTTCTTTATTTGCCAAACTGCATGGGTGTGATATTTGTAGAAGTTTTTACTTTTTACTGCAAGTGAAAGTTCTTTTCTGTTACTCAATGTTTTTGATGCAGCGGATGAGATGGGTTTGGGGAAACTGTTGAATTGCTTGCTTCTTTTCTTACCAGAGATCAGCATCTGGAAGTGACATACTAATTGACTAAGTGCCCCAAGTTAACGAGGACCAAAAATTCACTTGGAAAAGACGCAAAAGAGTGTGTGAAGTGCATATGTGGAGCTATGAACGAAAATCTCAAATATCAAGGTATATGGGTTCAGTGTGACATTTGTGATGCTTAGCAACATGCAGATTGTGTTGGTTATTCATCTAAAGGAAAATCACTGGGGAATATGTATGTGAGATGTGCTCTGAACTAATACAAGCTACATAATCTCCTATTGCCTCCGGTGCTACTCTCATTGTCTGCCCTGCTCCTATTTTTACCGTAGTGGCATGATGAAATTATACAGTACAGTTTTTGTAGTATCCACCATAACCCGGGCAAAATCAAATCTATCTTTTCGTGACGTTATGTTGTCCCCGCAAATGAAGGTTCTGAGGACCCCCGCTATAGCTGAGAAGAAACGTGTATTATTCCAAGCACCCAAGGGGACCTTCCAAACACGTATGCCAACCAAAAAACTTCTCCCCATCACGGAAGTTGAACAAGGCTTGATCCATTGAAACATGTCCTCCAACAAACTGGCTGCTCCTGACAAAATGAATATCATATCATCATTCAATTTGAACTCCAGCAGAATACACGTGCCCCCAGCAACTTTTCCTTCACTATATATAAACCACGCAAGCGCAGATCTTCCTGCACGCCTTCTATCGATCTGACACTATACAAAGTAGCGCAAGCACATCTTTCAATCCACGACTTCTCCTCCTCATCCATCCGATACATTGCGATAGTGTTACACTCCTCTGAATCTGGCTTTTCTTGTTTAATCTTCTTCTTTGGCCTCCAAACTCGTCCTTTGAGCACAAAGTTCATTTGTTTTTTATTCTTTCTTTTGATAAAAACGTCCTGAGCCTCCTCTGGATTGATACTTAGCTTTCTTCAACTCCAAAAAGACTCCTTCCAGCTTTAATCCATTAAACATTCGTATAGTGCTTCATGCTTCCTTATCAGTATCATACCTCACAAAGGCAAACCTCAGACGACGCCCTGCTTTCTTTTGAACTGGAACATAGACATTCCTAAGCCTCCCTGCTTTACCAAAAATAGCACCTATCTTTGCCTTGATCACCCTATCACTCAAACCATCCACAAAAACTGCAAAAGAACTCTGGTGAGACTCTCTCCCATTCCTCCATTGATTTGATCGTCGAACATCCCTCATTAGTGCAAAGCCCTAGCAGAGGCTGCAGAGCTCCTCCCCCCCCCCCCCTCCATTTCCCAACACTTATTTTTCATTTATTAAATCTTACAATTAATATAGAGTTTTTTAGTTTTTTTGTACAATTCTAGAAAAAAAATTATAAGATAAATTTACCCATTAAACTTTTTTTCCTATTTATTTTTCTTTTATTTTAGAAAATCCATCAAGATAATTATAATTCCCGGTTTATTATAATGTGATTATTGCAGCTGCAAAACAATAAAATAATAATAATGAAAACAATAAAATAATAATAATGAAATGAGGATTTCAATCACTGTCTTTAATTAGATCATATATTTATTTCAATTGTCTTTAATAAACTATTAAATTATTATATGGAAAACTAAGGGCTTTTTGGTTTTTTTTTGTTACAAGGGCTTTTTGGTTTGGAAAAACATTTCTTGTTTTCATTTTTAATTTTCATTTTTTGACTTCATTTTCATTAACGGTATTGCTACCGCCACCATATTCATCGTCGCTGTCACCATCACCACTGCCACCACCCTGAACGCTACCACCACCGCATTCATCGCCGCCACCACCACAACCACCTCCTCCGCCTCCCCACCCACCAGGTTCTCCACCTCAACCACCGCTATCGCTTCCACTACCACCATCGTCGTTGTGGCTACCATCACCACTGACTCTACCACCAACTTTCCCACCGGCACCAACCTCCACAACCACTTCTTTTCATCTCACTAGTTGGTTGTCGTGGTGGTGGTGGTGGTGGTGGAGGAGGCGACGGTGGTGGTGGTAGTGACGACGAAAGTGGTGGTAGTGAATAGTGATGATTGTAGTACTGGTGACAGTGATGGTAGTAGTGGTGGAAGTGATGAAAGTAGTGGTATCGGTAAAGGTGGTCGAGGCGACGATGACAATGCCGCTAGTGGTGGCAGTGACGGTGGTGGTGGCGGTGGTGGTTGTGGTGGTGGTTGTGACAACAATGGTGGTGGCGGTGAACGTGGCGCCAGAGGTGGTAGCGGCGACATCGATGGTGGTGGTGACGACGACAACAGTGATGGTGGCAAAAACAAGAATCTTTAGTTGCCGCCATTGATCTCTAGTTGTCGGTGTACATCCTCCCCCAACCACTCATTTGAAATTTGGATCGTCGTGATTGGAGTGAGGTGCAGTCCAATAATTGTCTCCATTCACTCTGTGTGGTAGGATTGGCTAGGGGTGGGAATAGACCATGTTGTTCGTAGGGGCCTACGGTCAAATTAGTAAATAGACATAAACTTAGGCTTTTAAAAAAGCATGTTTAGTTAAAAAAGATCAAGCTCATGCCATTCCACAAGCCTTGTAAGTCTTATAGGCTATCATATTTAAGTAAATATGATTAGTATTTTTTTGGTACATTGTAAATACGTTTAGTATAAATATATTTCACCATTGGTGATGTCTATATATTAGAAATTTATGATAATATCTTAATATTATATACTTATTGACATTTTTATATATTTAAGCACATTGACTAATATAATGATACAATGTTATAAGTGTATTAATTAGAAATAGATATATAACATATTTAAATACCTTAATATGAATTGTGATTTTAAATTGGCTCTCCGATTCTAAGAAATCAACATAGTCTCGTTTAGTTTCATCTCTACCTAGTAGCTTATAGTATTATGAGTAAATGGTCATTTTGGTCCCTGAATGTGTTCACTTATGACTGTTCAGTCCTCATACTTTGGAAATGGTTTTTTTTCGTTCCTGAATGTGTTATCGTCGGTCAAGTTGATCCTTGGTTGTGTTTTCCGTTCGTCCCTGAGACTGAAAAGGCCAAATGGCACCTTTTTTACACGTTGGATGGCCACATCATGCTCCAACAGTCAGAATGCAAGATTCGAAACCTGTCAATTTAGTCCTCGTCCCTAATCTAGAAAATTACCCCCAATTCTTAACCTTGGAGCCCCAAATTAAAAACCCTAGTTCTTCAATCTTTCAATTGGCTTCTTGAATCCTCTCAATCATCAAATCCCTACCTCTCAATCTAACCCGCCAACCTAAGCCGAGTCACTCTGATGTTTCTAATTTAGCCCTGAGCATATAGTTCACTTTGCTAATTATGTTGCTGTGAATGTAGTATCGCCCCAATGTTAGTTTTTATTTTTTTGATAAACCAATGAATTGCATTTAAATTTAGCAAGCCCAAATACAGGAAAGAAAGAAAAGAATAAAAGCCAAAAACATAAGGAAAGATCAAGCCAGACCAAACTTGAACCAACCGAAACTGTCCCAATTTGCACGCAGCTGAATTGTTCAGGAGCATCCGCCATGCGTATGAAGTGAGCAACTGTTATTCAATCTTACTTGCTATATAGAAATAATTGCCCCTTACCAGGGATGAATTTTCATTCTTATGGGGTAAGAGAAACATTTTGAATTCTTCAATCGAGATGTTACTGTAACTTTCATTCATAAATGGGTCCACAACAATTTTCTTTCGTAGATGCTGAAAAAGAAAATTCATAGCTATCGTTGAGATGTAGTAAATTGTTTTTGTTCTAGGAATGAACATTCAAGAGAGGGGTGGTACCTAGAGAGTGGAAGAATGTGCTTGAGAGAGAAAGAAAAATGAGAGAGCAAGTGCTGAATTTCATGTGTTATTTGATAAAATGAGCTAAAAGTCCTCTACAATTGGTAACTACCTCCTACTTATAGAGCTTGGGCACTACCTATTGGGCCAATTGGGCCTCCGGAGTCGAGGCCCAACTTAAGGCCAGGCTCTCGCTCTTGGGCGGGCTAAACCCTGGGCGTTGCCCCTCTAGGGGCTCGCCCAGTCCACAAGACACCGAGCTCGAAGTATGAGAGCTAAGTGTGTCTTTCAAATGCTCTTACATGCACCCTATGGCGTGCTGGAATCTAAGCTGCCAACATGGCTTGAGGAAAAAAGAGGAAAACTACGTCGCCGACATGGCGTAAGCAAAGGAAATAAGCATCTTTAGTCGCCCAGTCCACTGGTCTTGGCGAGCAACCCAAACTGGCAAGTCCACAGGTCCACAGGCGGCGGGAACGATTGCTTTGTTCCGACGATTAGTTGGAGTCGGCGGGCTAGGTGGCAGGCGTTAGCCATGCACTGATCATCCAAGCGTTGGCTGGCGATGCCCTTGGCTGGCGGCTAAACTTTCATTGGCGACATTGCTTGTTAGGCGATGTCGTTTAGTCTTCATGGTGGCGAGGTGTTTGGATTTCTCGGTGGCGAGGCCTTTCGCGCTTGCCCTTATTTCAAAAACCTTTTAAATCTCTAACTGCTCCACGTGATACGTCAGTTATGTCAGTTTCCCTTTTCTCCGCAACCGTCACCTCACTCCTCATAACTGTCCAATCATGCGCAGTAACTCCCCATCACACGCGTCCCACTTCCCAAGAGCCATCATGACCTCCGACCTTCCACACGCGTCCACCACGCGTCACCCTTCCAACTTCCCCCTTGCCTATAAAAACCCTTTTCCCCTACAATCATCCCTTTCCGAAACCTCTCTTTACTTCTCTTATCGCTTACCAAGCTCCCTCTTCCAACTTCCGCTCTGGTGCCGTCGCCTTTCACCCTTTCCGCTACCCACTCTTCACGTCCTTACCCGGTGAGTCCTTGTTCCCTTATCTCTGCATCTTATCTCTACTTATCTTTTCTTTTCCATCACTTAGTTTGTCAGAGATGGCTTCAAACCCTAACTCCCCTAATCACACCTCTTCTTCTGAGAATGACCCCGACTCTACCGCAGCCGGCGGCCTCCGCCTAGAGGTCCCGGAGATTCCCCAGTACCGATCGAGAACCTTTGCAACCCTGCCCCTTCCAGTCCAGATAGCACCCTCCCACGAAGCCATAAACCAACCTTCCGTTTTCCAGGATAGGAACCTTATCGTGGAATTCGTGAGTAACCTTGGTGGTTTGTCTGACGATGATGAAATAAACGATAAACTCAGGATTTGGCCCTGCAGTGCTGAGGACCGCCCCTGGCTTCATAGGGTCGACGACGATGTGAAGAGATCCCATTTTTTCTTTGTATATGAATATATGTTTGGCGAGCTTGGAGTCAGGCTTCCTTTTTCGCCCTTCGTTCAAACCGTTCTCCGCGATATCAATGCGGCTCCTTGTCAACTCCATCCCAACGCCTGGGCCTTCATCCGGTGCTTCGAGATCTTGTGCGCCGCTGTTGGCACCGCCCCCTCTCCCACCAGCTTCTTCTACCTTTATGATGTTGACCCCAAGTCCATCAAAAATAAAGGATGGATCTCTTTGAAGGCTCGAGCCGGCCGTAAATGCCTGAACCCTCACAAGAGTAACGCGAAGTCCTCCTTCGCCCGGAGATATTTCCGCGTGGCGGTTCACCCCGCCTATCTTGAGGCTTTCACCCTTAGGGACGGGACTGCCCTTTTTCCCCTCTACTGGACGGAGAAGCCCAATGGGATCACCGACCCTTCGGAAGAATCATTATCTATCAACGACAAAGCCTTTTTGAATCTCCTGGCCGTAAATCTCCTCGCACTCGCCTCTCAAGGACACCTAAATACTTAGGTCATTTATAGCTTATTTCTATCATCGCCATTTCTCTTTCGTTATTTCATCATCATCTCCTTTCTCACCCCTTATGTTGCTACTAACCCCTTTTTTTTATTTATTGTTGCAGAAGACATGAACTTCACCAACGCCGAGCTCTTGAAAGCCCGTGAGAGGAAAATGGCCCGTTTTTCCCCGAAGTTCAACACTGAGGGCGACCGGAAAAAACGGAGTGGTGCTGAGAACCAAGCCGAGGGCGCTCAGGCCCCCAAGAGGAGGAGATTAGTCAAAGGCTCCTCCGCCGGCTCCTCCAACCCCGGCGTTCAACCCACCGCCGCCGCTGTGACCAAAGGCAAGAAAGCTGCCGCCACTGCTGCCATTGTAAGCTCCAAGTCTCCGACTGACGGGACGAGCCAACTCCCTGCCGCCGAAGCTTCCGCCGTCACGGTTGGGGCCACTGAGCCTGTCACCGTCACAGCCCCCGATTCCGCTGCCGCTGGTACAGCCACCGCTGCCGCCTCCAAGTCTGCCACTATAGGCGCCACTACCACAACCGCTGACCAGCCATCAACTGCTGGCACAAACGCTGCAGCTGCCGCCACATCGCCAGCCAACTCTTGGATGATCAGTGCGTGGCTAACGCCTGCCACCTAGCCCGCCGACTCCAACTAATCGTCGGGGAGAAAGAAAGAGAAACAGAAAAAGAAAACCCAAAGTCTCCCCCGCGCCAAGTCACACCTCCTAGCCCGCCTCCCACGAACGATGAGCGTGCCATGTCTGCCCCTCCTCGCCAAGAAGAAAGACCCTCTCCCGACGCCGCCACTACTTCCGAGGCAGCCCAGATTGATTAAGCCCCTGGTAATAGAGGTGGTTCTTCTAGCCACTTCAACATGCTACCCAATGCTATTGAGCCCTCAGAGTTCTTGCTCACTGGCCTTAACCGCGACGTCATAGAAAAAGAAGTGTTGAGCTGAGGCATTAACGAGACCAAGGAGGAAACCCTTGCCTGTCTTCTGCACGCTGGGTGCATCTTCGCCCACGCGTTTGAAAACTTCAACTCCACAGCTGCTGAAGCTGAACGGTTGAAGGCTGAGAGTGCTCAGCACCAAGAAGCCGCTGCTGCTTGGGAAAAGCGCTTCGACAAACTGGTGGCGCAGGCGGGAAAGGAAAAAGTTCACGCCGACAAGTTGATTGGCGCAGCGGGAAACAGGATCGGCGAGCTGGAAGACCATCTGAAGCTGATGAAAGAAGAAGCGGACGACCTTGATGCAAGCCTCCAATCTTGTAAAAAAGAAAAAGATCAAGTAGAGAAGGACTTGGCCGCCAAAGGCGAGGCGCTGGCCGCCAAGGAGTCAGAGCTTGAAACATTGGGTGCTGAACTGGAGTTAGCAAAGAAGGCGCTGGCGGAGCAGGAGAAAAAGTCTGCTGAGTCTTTGGCTTTGGTGAAGGCAGATCTAGAGGCGATGAGGGCTACTTCTGAAGAGATCAAGAAGGCGAACGAGGCTCATGGGGCAACCCTCGCCGCGAAAGATGCTGAGATTACTTCTCATCTTGCGAGGATCAAAGAGCTAGAGGGCGAGCTATCAGTGGAGAAAGCCAAGGCCATTGAGGCGAGGGAACAAGCCGCCGACATTGCCTATGACCATCGCGAGCGGGGCTTCTACCTCGCCAAGGACCAGGCTCAACACTTGTTCCCGAATCTCGATTTTAGCGCCATGGGCATACTGAAGGAAATCACCGCCGAAGGACTAGTTGGTCCTGACGATCCCCCTTTAATTGATCAACACCTCTGGACCGCAACTGAAGAGGAGGAAGAAGAGATAAGAGAAGAAGAAGGGAATAATGAATAGTGTAACTTTAATTTTTACCTGGCCGTTACCGCCCTCTGTAATGCACTTTTCTGTCATTTCCATGTGTAAGTAACCTTTTCGCCATTGCTTTTATATCGCTTTTAAAGACTTCGTAAATTTTGTTGAATGATTGCTTTCGCCGTAAATCTTTTCGTCGCCCTATCGCAAATCGCCGCATTCTTATTGTTAAAAAATTTAAGAATGAACTTCATAGTTAAACGTCCCGACGCACCGGAGTAATAAAATACTCAATCATCCTGAGTGACCAAGCACTCGCCTTCCACCTTATTCATTCGCCGACCTTATATCCCGCGCTATTTTCCACGCGTCATGTGATTGAATTACGCCTAACGATTTCGTGCATTAATTTTAACTAGGGCTTATTGCTTGACATTTCTCCGTCAAGACTTTAAACATTTTCCATAAAGGGATAAATGGCCTCAATTCTTATGGACTTCGCCCGGGGCTTTGCCCGCTCGGGGCTTACAATGCTTGGGTCCCAATGGCCATTTGGAGGTCCCAAGACTTTTGCCTAGTTAACAGCGCTCGTCGTATTCTGGCGAGACTTACCCAGCACATCGTTTACGAGACCAGCGATCACATCAGACTTTCCGGGGAGAGATTCCCAGGCGTCAAAGGCCATTTGTGGAATCGCCGCCACCTTCAGGGCTCCAGCAAGCCCCTTTGAGGATCAAGCTTGTCCCACCTAGTGATCGCCGTAATTCTTTACATCGATCGGCAATTCCTTGGACATGAATTTCATGAATTTTCGTTTTATTGATGGAGCGCCTCGTTAAAAAACTCCTTTCGGAGAAAAAGAGCACGCTTTTATCATGGCGATACATTGGAGAGTTTGGAGATATTTTTAGAGAAATTAAAGACATCTAACTTTGGAGAATTCATCTTGCTCATCAGAAGTTCTTCCTTGGAGCTTTCCACCTTTCCAGCTTTCTCGTCCACGATCAACTGTAATAATAGCGCAGGCTCAAGCCGTTGAATGACCTGGGTAGTCGCCTTCCATCAAGCTCCTCCAAGTGATAGGCTCCTGTACCAAAAACTTTGACAATGCGGTAGGGACCTTCCCAGTTCGGAGTCAGCTTGTTCCCTGGGGCTCCTGATCGCCACTTGAGAACCAGATCGCCAACTTGCATATCCCGGACGCGAACCCTGCTATTGTACTTGGCGGCCACGCGCTGCTTCATCGCCGTTTCTCGAATGTGCACCTCGTCACGCGTTTCAGACAAAAGATCCAACTCCATCGCCATATTGGCTTGATTCTCGCCTTCGAAATCCGGCTGAGTCCGCCATGTGAAATTGTCAATCTCCACCGGCAACATAGCTTCTACCCCATAGGTCATTCGAAAGGGAGTTTCTCTTGTAGTAGATTGATCAGTGGTGTTGTACGACCATAGTACCACTGGGAGTTCATCCAGCCAGGCTCCCTTAGCTTCCTCAAGCCGTCGCCTTAATCCACGCAGAATCACCCTGTTTGCAGATTCTACTTGCCCGTTCGTTTGCGGATGCTCCACAGAGGCGAACCTCATCTGTATGCCCATTTCCTTGCAAAATTCCCTTGTCTGGTTGCTTGAAAACTGGGTCCCGTTATCGGACACAATCGCCCTTGGGATCCCGAACCTGCAAACAATGCGCTTCCAGTAAAAGTTAACTATTTTTGCAGAGGTTATTTTGGCTAGGGGCTCAGCTTCAATCCATTTAGTAAAGTAGTCCACCGCCACTAATATAAACTTCATCTGCGACCTGGCGATCGGAAACGGTCCTACCAAATCCACACCCCACATGGCGAAAGGCCATGGGGCGCTCATTGTTACCAGTTCCTTTGGCGGTGCCTTGGACAAATCCGCAAATACTTGACATTTTTTACACCGCTTCACAAAGTCCATACAATCCTTTCTGAGGGTGGGCCAGTAGAACCCCGCCCTTAACACCTTGCAGGCTAAAGACCTTCCCCCGATGTGGCTTGCACATACTCCTTCATGCACCTCAGACATTATCGCCTCATATTTTTCTGGCGGCATACACTTTAGCAGCGGCGTCGAAAAACCACGGCGATACAAATGTCCGTCAATGAGAGTATAGTGGCTCGCCTCTCGCCGTTGCTCCTTCGTGCACTGTTCCACCTCCGCCGGGTCCCCCGCCAGGATAGATAATATGGGTCCCATCCACGTCGCCCCTCTGTTCACACAAGCTATGAGCTCGCCTTCAATGCTGGGGCACGCTAGCGTTTCCTGGATCACACTTTTGTTGTTGCCGGGTTTCCGTGTGCTCGCCAATTTGGCCAATGCGTCCGCTCGCTGATTTTTTGCTCGAGGAACATACTCTACCACAACTTCTTGAAAAAATGTCATCAAATATCGCACTCGCTCAAGGTATTTGATCAGATTGGGATCCTTGACCTGAAAAGCTCCCTTCACTTGACTCTCGACCAACTGCGAGTCCGTTCTTATCAACAACCTTCCGATTTTTACTTCAAGCGCCAACTTCAATCCGGCGATGAGGGCTTCATATTCTGCCTGGTTGTTTGTTGCCTTGAACTCAAATTTCAGCGATTGCTCCAACACTAGATCTCCTGGTCCTTCCAACGTTACTCCCGCGCCACTGCCACTGCTATTGGAGGACCCATCTACAAAGAGAGTCCACTGGGTGTCCACTCTATCAACCAGGTCTGGGGCCAACTCCACCACAAAGTCAGCCAGTGACTGTGCGCCAACTGTGCCTCGCTTATCATATTGTAACCCATATTCAGATAACTCAACTGACCAGGCGACCAATCCGGCTTTTGTAACACCTGTTGTAAGATCAAGTTTTGATCTAGTAGTACAACTCTATGTTTTGATGATTACAAGTTAACCTTTTGATATGAACAATTGTGGTACTCTAACGTGTTTTTCTGAGTGTGCTATTTACAGGCTCTGACCTCAACTCAATCTCACACAAATCAGAAGCACTGTGTATAAAGAGCAACCCAAGCAACGCTTTCGCATTCACCATGTTCAGTATGAACAGTGGAAAAGCTTCAGAAGTTCTGAAGTTATACAAACTCTGATGTGGACTCAGTCACTAGAAGCTCTGAAGATCCAGAAAGTCTGATAACCAAGAAACACTGAAGGCTCAGATATTCTGATGGTGTAGAAGACTCTGAAGATCCAGAAGCTGATTAGTGAAATTCTGTTGTCCAGAAGCAAGATACTCTGAAGACCATGTTCTTCCCTCTGAGTTCAGAATCAGAAGAAACAATGGTCAGAGGATCTGGGCTCTCCCTCTGACTCTGATCAACCGGCTTCACAAGTTCCAATATGAAGCATTCCCATGATCAGAAGTCTCCTAGGTTTAAAGGTCAAGTCGCTATCCAAGTACAAAAGCAACTGTACCTTCCTGACGACCTACCTAACAGTCTCAGACACAGCAGAAGCTGGATTTTCCAGAACTGCCCTCCAACGGTAGCATTTCCCATGCAACGCTCAACCCTAATCCTTGGAGTATATAAAGAGGCTGAAGACTGAAAGAAACGGCTAGAAGCATTCACATACGCGCAAGATAAACTTAAATTCTTCTAAGCTTTCTTTCTTCTGAAATTCATTGAGTTTACTATTAGCTTTTTAGAAGCAAATCTCTTGTAAACAATTCCTTGATAAACAGTTTGTTTAGTTCCTTTAGGAGATCAAGGTTGATCGGATCCTAGAGAAGACTAAGAGAGTGAATCTTAGTGTGAGCTAAGTCAGTGTAATTGTTAGTCACTTGTAGGTTTCAAGTGCAGTTGTAACTCTTACCTGATTAGTGGATTGCCTTCATTCTAAGAAGGAAGAAATCACCTTAACGGGTGGACTGGAGTAGCTTGAGTGATTTATCAAGTGAACCAGGATAAAATCCTTGTGTGCTTTTCTATCTCTTATCTTTAGCACTTAAGTTCTCGAAAGATTTGTAAAAATCTTTAAGGTGGAAGTTTTATACTGAAAACGTTATTCAAACCCCCCCCTTTCTACCGTTTTTCATACCTTCAATTGGTATCAGAGCGCAAGTTCTGATTACCACACCTAACAGTGTTCAGTGATCCGGGCCGGTGTGAAAAACAATGGCTGCCACCACGAGTGAAACTCAAAGAGATGGTTACAATGCAAAGCCTCCTATGTTCGACGGTCAAAGGTTCGAATATTGGAAAGATAGACTGGAAAATTATTTCTGATTTGAAAAATGATAATCATGCCTTGATCAATTCTAACTCTGTGCTTAAGAACCAGATTGCTAAGTTAGAAGAAATTGTTGCATGTGATGCCTCTGATTGTAGAAATGAATCTAAGTATGAAAAGTCTTTTCAAAGATTCCTAGCTAAAAGCGTGGATAGAAGCTTAATAGCTTCAATGATCTATGGCGTAAGCAGAAATGGAATGCATGGCATTGGCTATTCTAAACCAATTAGAAATGAGCCCTCTGTGTCTAAAGCTAAATCCTTGTATGAATGCTTTGTTCCCTCTGGTACCATATTGCCTGATCCTGTACCTGCTAAAGTTGCTAAACACCCTCTTAAAAAGGGATCCTTCTCTATGACTAAATATCATGCAAATATTCCTTTAAAATATCATGTTGAGACACCCAAGGTGATCAGAACCTCTGGGGTAACTAACAAGAGAGGACCCAGAAAGTGGGTACCTAAGGACAAGATTATCTATGTTGCAGATATCCTTGATAGCTCCACTGAAACACCAATCATGGTATCTGGACAGTGGATGCTCGCGTCACATGACGGGAGAAAGGCGTATGTTCCGAGAGCTGAAACTTAAGCCTGGAGGCGAAGTTGGCTTTGGAGGAAATGAAAAGGGTAAAATTGTTGGTACTGGTACTATTTGTGTAGATAGTAGTCCATGCATTGATAATGTGTTATTGGTAGACGGCTTAACACATAACTTATTGTCTATAAGTCAATTAGCTGACAAGGGTTATGATGTTATATTCAATCAAAAGTCCTGCCGGGCTGTAAGTCAAATCGATGGCTCTGTTCTGTTTAACAGCAAGAGCAAGAACAACATTTATAAGATCAGATTATCTGAGTTGGAGGCTCAGAATGTGAAGTGCCTTCTGTCTGTTAATGAAGAGCAGTGGGTATGGCATAGACGGTTAGGGCATGCCAGTATGAGAAAGATTTCTCAGCTGAGCAAGCTAAACCTTGTCAGGGGCTTACCCAATCTGAAGTTCGCTTCAGACGCTCTTTGTGAAGCATGTTAGAAAGGCAAATTCACAAAAGTCCCTTTCAAGGCAAAGAATGTTGTCTCAACCTCAAGGCCGTTAGAACTTCTGCATATCGACCTTTTTGGACCAGTGAAAACTGAGTCTATAGGTGGCAAGAGATATGGGATGGTTATCGTTGATGACCATAGCCGCTGGACATGGGTAAAGTTTCTAACCCGCAAGGATGAGTCTCATGCTGTGTTCTCTACCTTCATTGCTCAAGTGCAAAACGAGAAGGCTTGTAGGATTGTGCGAGTCAGAAGTGACCATGGTGGAGAGTTTGAGAATGACAAATTTGAGAGTCTGTTTGATTCCTATGGAATTGCACATGATTTCTCTTGTCCCAGAACTCCTCAACAAAATGGTGTTGTTGAGAGGAAGAACAGAACTCTTCAGGAGATGGCTAGAACCATGCTCCAAGAAACTGGCATGGCTAAGCACTTTTGGGCAGAGGCAGTAAATACAGCATGTTACATTCAGAATAGAATCTCTGTGAGACCAATTCTGAATAAGACTCCTTATGAATTGTGGAAGAACATAAAACCCAACATTTCTTATTTTCATCCTTTTGGCTGTGTTTGTTATGTTCTCAATACTAAGGATAGATTGCATAAATTTGATGCTAAGTCTTCTAAGTGTCTATTACTCGGTTACTCTGAGAGATCTAAAGGTTTTAGATTTTATAATACTGATGCTAAGACTATTGAAGAATCTATTCATGTTAGATTTGACGATAAGCTTGACTCTGACCAGTCAAAGCTAGTTGAAAAGTTTGCAGATTTAAGCATTAATGTTTCTGACAAAGGCAAAGCTCCAGAGGAAGTTCAGCCAGAGGAAGATGAACCAGAGGAAGAAGCTGGTCCCTCTAACTCACAAACTCTGAAGAAGAGCAGAATCACTGCAGCTCACCCTAAGGAATTGATTTTGGGCAACAAAGACGAACCAGTCAGAACCAGATCTGCCTTCAGACCCTCTGAAGAGACCTTGCTCAGTCTGAAAGGATTGGTGTCCTTAATTGAACCCAAGTCCATAGATGAAGCTCTTCAGGACAAGGATTGGATTCTGGCCATGGAAGAAGAATTGAATCAATTCTCCAAGAACGATGTTTGGAGCTTAGTGAAGAAGCCTGAGAGTGTCCATGTTATTGGAACGAAATGGGTATTCAGAAACAAGCTGAATGAGAAAGGAGATGTTGTCAGAAACAAGGCAAGGCTAGTTGCTCAAGGCTACAGCCAGCAGGAAGGAATAGACTACACTGAAACATTTGCTCCAGTAGCAAGACTGGAGGCAATTAGACTGTTGATCTCTTTTTCAGTAAATCACAACATAGTTCTACATCAGATGGATGTGAAGAGTGCCTTCCTAAATGGTTATATTTCAGAGGAAGTCTATGTTCATCAACTCCCAGGTTTTGAAGATGAGAAGAAACCAGACCATGTGTTCAAATTGAAGAAATCACTCTACGGTCTGAAGCAAGCTCCCAGAGCATGGTATGAGAGACTCAGCTCATTCCTTCTGGAGAATGAGTTTGTAAGGGGTAAAGTAGATACAACTCTTTTTTGCAAGACTTATAAAGATGATATCTTAATTGTGCAAATTTATGTTGATGATATTATATTTGGTTCTGCTAATCAATCTCTATGCAAAGAATTTTCTGAGATGATGCAGGCTGAATTTGAGATGAGTATGATGGGAGAATTAAAGTACTTTCTGGGAATACAAGTTGATCAAACACCAGAAGGAACATATATCCATCAGAGCAAGTACACTAAAGAACTTCTGAAGAAGTTCAACATGCTGGAATCTACAGTGGCCAAGACTCCAATGCATCCTACATGCATTCTGGAGAAAGAAGATAAAAGTGGTAAAGTATGTCAGAAGCTCTATCGTGGCATGATAGGTTCACTTCTATACTTAACTGCATCTAGGCCAGACATACTATTTAGTGTTCATTTATGTGCTCGTTTCCAATCAGATCCAAGGGAAACCCACTTAACTGCTGTTAAGAGGATCCTAAGGTATCTGAAAGGCACCACTAACCTTGGCTTGATGTATAAGAAAACATCAGAGTATAAGCTTTCAGGTTACTGTGATGCTGATTATGCTGGAGATAGAACAGAGAGAAAAAGTACTTCTGGAAATTGTCAATTTCTGGGAAGCAATCTAGTCTCATGGGCAAGCAAGAGGCAATCAACCATTGCACTATCAACTGCAGAGGCAGAATATATCTCAGCAGCAATATGCAGCACTCAGATGCTCTGGATGAAACATCAGCTGGAGGATTATCAGATCCTTGAGAGCAATATCCCAATCTATTATGATAACACTGCTGCAATCTCATTGAGTAAGAATCCTATCTTGCATTCAAGGGCAAAGCACATTGAGGTAAAGTATCACTTTATTAGAGATTATGTACAGAAGGGCGTACTTCTTCTGAAGTTTGTTGATACTGACCATCAATGGGCAGATATCTTTACAAAGCCCTTAGCAGAGGATAGATTTAATTTTATTCTGAAAAATCTAAACATGGACTTTTGTCCAGAGTGAAGATGGATCAGAACCTCTGACTATGATACTTCTTGATCAGAAGATGTCTAGTCCAGAAGGTAACTCAATCAGAGTGTGTGTACCCACTGGTACTGACTCTGAAGCTGAGACAGTAACACGTGTGTCAGTATTTCTGATGCATAGTTCCTTGTGCCCGTGTGACAGTCTGTTATGATTGCGTGTAGATGTGCTTCTCTCCTGTGTGTGATTTGTGTATTTACTGTTACTATCTATCTTTAATTTTCAACCGTTGATCTTAAAGTGCTTTTTAAATCAACAACGGTTATTTGTCAAAACCCACTATACACACACGATCTCTTTCACTTCCGGTTTTTACTCTCTCTCTCTCTGCTATTTCGAAAACCGCTTATCCTCGTTTTCTCTCTCGATCTCTCTTCATCCTTCAACCTTCATCTTCTACCTCAAACCTTCAACCGCTTCAAAAATGGTGAGTCAAACCAGAAGAACTACTGCAGATGCAACCCAGTTCCCTCACATGGTAGTTGGTCTAGCAACGGGTCAAAGGGGCCCTGAGAATCCGACACAAGATCAAGGTCAAGCTCAAGAGCAGATTCTTCCAATTGCAGAACGGGGCTGTGCCGTTCACTGCGTATATGCTCCTGAGGAACTTCAAGTCCTGGCAGAATGGAGATTCGACCTCGACAACCTGGCTACAAATGGGTATGATCTTCGTCCTGAAGTCCAAGTTCAAGGTTGGGGAAATTACTTCAACAGACTTCGAGGACCGGTGTATGATAAACTGATCAAGGAATTCTGGAAGCACGCCGACTGCGATGATACTCAGGTGGTATCTCACATTCTTGGAAGAAAGATCATCATCACAGAGAAGTCCTTCGTGAACTTGCTGGGTGCAGACACTGCTTTTGGGTATCGTTTCCAACTCACGGAATCGAAGCTGAAACCCAGCACCAAGGATACAATCAACCATGCCCTGTACACCAATTACAAACCGGGCAAGACGAATTACAAGGTGATGGACCTTCATCCCAAGCTCAGGATCTGGCACAAAATTTTGCTCCACTGCATAAACCAGAGACCAAAGGGCAGTTCCCCAGACTACATCAACTTCAACCAGAAGGTGATGCTGTTCTTCATCCAAGACCAGAAGAAGATCTGCCTTCCCTACTTTCTGTTCTCCTATTTGAAGGAATGTATCCGGAAGTCTCGTACCACTGCCTCCATCAAGTCAGCGATCAAGTATATTCCCTTCGGGAGACTTTTGTCTGATCTCTTCATTGAGAGTGGCCTCGTTCAAGATCTGATAAATGCTGGATGCACAGAGGATCTGACCACCATTGTCAGTGATGTCTTCACGGCAAACTCTCTAAAGAAGATGGGCCTAATCAAGAAGAAGATTGCTCCTGCTCATGAAGACACATCTTCTGAGATCAGAAGTAGAAGAATGCCTCTGAATGACTACCCTCTGTGGACTCAGGCAGACAATCCTGACGCCATTAGGTGCTATGTTGAAGACCTAAGGGCTCAAGGATTCGAAATTGATCTCGATGACTTCTTCAGCAGACTGCCGCCAGCTCCAGAGTTTCCTTCTCCTCCCAAGAAGAAAGTTCAGAGGAAGATGATCCTAGAAGAATCTTCTGAGGAATCAGATGTCCCTCTGATCAAAAAGAAGAAGGCTGGTCAATCCAAGAGGAAGCAAGATGAAACCAGCAAGCCTGATGATGGTGATGATGGTGATAATGAGGATGGTCCTCCTAAGAAGAAGAAGAAGCAGGTCAGAATCGTGGTGAAGCCTACTCGGGTGGAACCAGCTGCTGAAGTGGTCAGAAGGACTGAACCTCCTGCCAGAGTGACAAGATCATCAGCACTTTCAAGTAAGTCTGCAATTGCTTCTGATGATGATTTGAATTTATTTGATGCACTCCCCATATCTGCCATGCTCAAACACTCTTCAAATCCCCTCACTCCTATTCCTGAATCCCAACCAGCTGAACAAACCACCTCTCCACCACATTCCCCAAGGTCTTTGTTCTTTCAACCTTCCCCTACTGAAGCACCTCTCTGGAATTTGCTCCAGAATCAACCCTCTAGGTCAGAAGAACCAACCTCTCCCTTTACCATTCAGTACAACCCATTAGCTTCTGAACCCATCATTCATAAACAACCAGAGCCTACCCACACAGAACCTGAAACCAGAACCTCTGATCACTCTGTCCCAAGAGCATCAGAACGACTGGCTCCCAGACCCACGGATACAGACTCTTCCACAGCCTTTACACCTGTATCCTTCCCAACCAATGTTGCTGACTCTTCTCCCTCCAATAACTCTGAATCCATTAGAAAATTCATGGAGGTCAGAAAAGAAAAGGTGTCTACCTTAGAAGAGTATTATCTCACTTGTCCAAGCCCTAGGAGATATCATGGCCCTAGACCTGAACGTCTAGTTGACCCAGATGAACCTATCTTGGCCGATCCTTTACATGAGGCAGACCCTTTGGCTCAACAAGCTCACCCTGCCCCTGACCAACAAGAGCCTATTCAACCAGAACCTGAACCAGAACACTCTGTGTCTAACCAATCCTCGGTTAGATCACCCCATCCTCTGGTTGAAACTTCAGAACCTCACCTTGGAACCTCTGAACCCAATGCTCAAATGTTTAACATTGGCTCTCCACAAGGTGCCTCTGAAGCTCACAGCAGCAATCACCCAGCCTCTCCTGAAACCAACCTCTCCATAATTCCTTACACTCAGCTCCGACCCACATCTCTCTCTGAGTGCATCAATATTTTCTATCATGAAGCCTCTTTGAGGCTACGCAATGTGCACGGTCAGACTGACCTAAGTGAGAATGCTGAACGTGTGGCTGATGAGTGGAACAATCTGGGCACTTGGCTAGTGGCTCAAGTTCCAATTATGATGCAGCTCCTGCATGCAGAGGGAAGTCAGAGGATTGAGGCTGCAAAGCAAAGGTTTGCTCGAAGGGTGGCTCTTCATGAACAAGAACAGAGACATAAGCTTCTTGAAGCTATTGAAGAAGCCAAGAGAAAGAAAGCTCAAGCAGAAGAAGCTGCACGTCAAGCAGCAGCTCAAGCTGAACAAGCCAGATTAGAGGCAGAATGACTTGAAGCTGAGGCTGAGGCTCTTAGATGCCAAGCACTTGCACCAGTAGTGTTTACTCCTGCTGCTTCTGCTTCCATTCCAGATCCTCAAGCTGCTCAGAATGTTCCTTCCGGTTCTACTCAGTCAAGCTCGTCCAGACTCGACATCATGGAACAGCGTCTTGACACTCATGAATCCATGCTAATTGAAATGAAGCACATGATGATGGAACTTCTGCGTCGAACTGATAAACCCTAGTTTTAGGATCTCTTCGCTTTTCTTTTTCTTTAACGTTGTTTTATTTTTGTTAACTTCTGTCTCTTTTCATTTAATTATTCTACTTTGTTCGTTTGTGATTATCTATGCATATCTATATATATATTTGTCACATATGTTTGCAAAAATCTTTTTATTCATAATATCTTTATGTTTACATCATACATTCTTTCCCTAAAGTCTAGAATGGAGGATCCCTCCGCATTCTTCTGCACTCCTGGCGCTGCTCTGACCTATCCTTCTCCAGACGCTCAAGTGCATGCTGGATGTTGTTGAGCCTGTTCTTTAGCTCATCCCTCTCCAGAATCTCTTCTGCAGTCTTGAGCTTCTCTTCCAAGATCTCTTTTTCTTCCAGCAGCTTGAGTTCAAGCCGGCTGAGTTCTTGTACCTCCTCCACGAAGGCAAGAAATTCCCTTAGGTCTCTCTTCAACTCTGGACGCAGGTCTTCCTCCAGCAGTGTCCGTGTTAGCTCCGAGATGGTCGTTGTACCCTCTGGATGCCTGATGTTAAGGAACAAGTCCTCCTCGAAGGCCTTCTTCCTCAGCTCTTCTAGTGCTACGATGTATAATACCATTTTTTTTCCTTACTGAAAATTGTTCGAGGTGTGAAGCTTACCTTTCTCTCCAACGCTTTATATAGGCTTCACTTTCTCTCTGAAAGTTAATGCTCCTACAGTTTCTCGAGGTTAAGTTCTTGGTAACTGACCCTTCTCTTTACTCCCTTGACCGGTAGTAAACGTTCTTCTCTTGCATTAACTCTTCTATTTATTTCGCCTAACTCTGATTCTTGCATCGTTTTCATTTTCTTTAAACTTAGACCTTCTCTAAGGGGGAGTACCTTGTACTTCAAGCTAAGTTTTTCACACCCCAAGCTTTTTGCTTATGACAAAAAGGGGGAGTAAACCCAGTTTTTGATGTGTAAGATGTGTTAGTGTGATTTATTTTTTCTTTTGGAGAATTTAAGAGTTCCACCTTCATGACCATAGATGTGTCACTGGGCAAATACAAGGAATACATTTCACTTCTTCTGAAGTGATTCTAGTTGACTCTGATACCCAAGACTCTGATACCTTGTCCGTGACTCTGATTACTTATGCGCTCTGATTACTCGATTTTCATCTATGTCATAAGTTTTTCACTCT
The DNA here is from genome assembly GCF_012489685.1 of Lotus japonicus. Taxonomy (NCBI): domain Eukaryota; kingdom Viridiplantae; phylum Streptophyta; class Magnoliopsida; order Fabales; family Fabaceae; genus Lotus; species Lotus japonicus. Next base: position 26,533,472 of record NC_080041.1, on the reverse strand, counting down.
GAACTCTTATATCATTTAGCTCAGAATCTAGACTTTACTAACGTTTTCATCAAGTATTAGATTCAGGGGGAGCTAAGCTCAGAATCAAGCAGTGACTTGAATTCAGAATGAGCAAGATAAACTATTCACATCAGGATAAGTCTTATTCTATATCTCTAAACTCTGAGTGAATTCAGTTTAATGTTTAAGAATTGTTCATCAAAAATCTTAGTTTTGTCATCATCAAAAAGGGGGAGATTGTAAGATCAAGTTTTGATCTAGTAGTACAACTCTATGTTTTGATGATTACAAGTTAACCTTTTGATATGAACAATTGTGGTACTCTAACGTGTTTTTCTGAGTGTGCTATTTACAGGCTCTGACCTCAACTCAATCTCACACAAATCAGAAGCACTGTGTATAAAGAGCAACCCAAGCAACGCTTTCGCATTCACCATGTTCAGTATGAATAGTGGAAAAGCTTCAGAAGTTCTGAAGTTATACAAACTCTGATGTGGACTCAGTCACTAGAAGCTCTGAAGATCCAGAAAGTCTGATAACCAAGAAACACTGAAGGCTCAGATATTCTGATGGTGTAGAAGACTCTGAAGATCCAGAAGCTGATTAGTGAAATTCTGTTGTCCAGAAGCAAGATACTCTGAAGACCATGTTCTTCCCTCTGAGTTCAGAATCAGAAGAAACAATGGTCAGAGGATCTGGGCTCTCCCTCTGACTCTGATCAACCGGCTTCACAAGTTCCAATATGAAGCATTCCCCTGATCAGAAGTCTCCTAGGTTTAAAGGTCAAGTCGCTATCCAAGTACAAAAGCAACTGTACCTTCCTGACGACCTACCTAACAGTCTCAGACACAGCAAAAGCTGGATTTTCCAGAACTGCCCTCCAACGGTAGCATTTCCCATGCAACGCTCAACCCTAATCCTTGGAGTATATAAAGAGGCTGAAGACTGAAAGAAACGGCTAGAAGCATTCACATACGCGCAAGACAAACTTAAATTCTTCTAAGCTTTCTTTCTTCTGAAATTCATTGAGTTTACTATTAGCTTTTTAGAAGCAAATCTCTTGTAAACAATTCCTTGATAAACAGTTTGTTTAGTTCCTTTAGGAGATCAAGGTTGATCGGATCCTAGAGAAGACTAAGAGAGTGAATCTTAGTGTGAGCTAAGTCAGTGTAATTGTTAGTCACTTGTAGGTTTCAAGTGCAGTTGTAACTCTTACCTGATTAGTGGATTGCCTTCATTCTAAGAAGGAAGAAATCACCTTAACGGGTGGACTGGAGTAGCTTGAGTGATTTATCAAGTGAACCAGGATAAAATCCTTATGTGCTTTTCTATCTCTTATCTTTAGCACTTAAGTTCTCGAAAGATGTGTCAAAATCTTTAAGGTGGAAGTTTTATACTGAAAACGTTATTCAAACCCCCCCCCTTTCTACCGTTTTTCATACCTTCACCTGTCTCAGAGGCAAATCCGTCCGCACCTTCACTGGAAAGCTCTGGAAACAAGGTCTTAACCGCCGGCGGTGACAAGGACCGCCAGTGCCGCCTTTTCAATTTTCTGGTATCTGATCTCTGCGCCCTGGAGTGTGTGGCTAACAAAATAAACAATGCGCTGCTCGCCATCTATTTCCTGCAGTATCACAGAACTCAGAGCACTATCACTCACGGCAAAATACAAGTGCAGCGGGTGCCCCTGCATTGGTTTTGACAAGATTGGCGGTGATGACAGGAGTTCCTTGAGGCGACCGAAAGCTTCTTCACACTCTGCTGTCCACTCGAATGCAGCATTTTTTCGAAGACACTTGAAAAAAGGGGAGGATCTATCCCCAGACTTAGGAAGGAATCGAGATAAAGCTGTTATTCGCCCTGTTAAACGTTGGACCTCTTTCACATTAGAGGGGCTTTTCATCTGTTGAATCGCCTTGCATTTATCTGGGTTTATCTCTATTCCACTGGACGTGATCATGAAGCCTAAAAACTTGCCACCTTGAATACCAAAAGAACATTTCTCCGGGTTGAGACGCATATTATGCTTCCTTATCTCGCCAAATGCTTCTTCCAGATCTTGATGATGGTCCAATCCTCGTGCTGATTTAACGATCATATCATCAACGTAAACTTCCATATTTCTCCCAACCTGCCCAGCAAAAACCCTATCCATCAATCTTTGGTAGGTCGCCCCAGCATTCTTTTATCCGAACGGCATGGTGCGATAGCAATAGTTGATTCTGGCAGTCATGAAAGCTGTTTTGTCCTCATCTGCCGGGTGCATGCGGATTTGATGATAACCAGAGTAAGCATCCATCAAGCTAAGCAGTTCATTGCCCGAGGCACCATCCACGAGGCTATCAATGCTGGGAAGGGGATAAGAATCCTTTGGGCATGCCTTGTTTAGGTCTGTGTAATCCACGCACATTCGCCATTTTCCATTCGCCTTCTTCACCATCACGACGTTCGCCAACCACGTCGGATATTTCACCTCCCTGATGAATTCCGCCGCCAGCAACTTGTCTACTTCCTGCTGAGCCGCTTTTCCCTTGTCTCCGCCCAAGCGCCGCCTGAGTTGTGAAACTGGCTTTACACTTGGATTCAACGCTAATCGATGGCAGATGAAGTTTGGATCAATTCCAGGCATATCCTTGCAGCTCCAGGCAAACAAATCTAAGTTCTCACCTAGCAACTTTGTCAGGCGCGTCTCCTGCTCGTTCGTCAATCTGGTCCCAATCTTCAAGGTGCGATCGCCAAACTTTAGCGCTTTTGTTTCCTCAATTGGCGTGGGCCTGTTCACTCGCCCCTCGCCACGTGGGTCAAGATTTTCATCTGGAGTTTCAATTTCATAACATCTGTGCCCAACCAACGCACTTTTCTTCCCTCGCCATCTTCTGGTCGACCTTCAGCTTACCAACCTTGCCATTGCTTAATGGATACTTGACCGCCAAGTGGGCCGTCGAAATTACAGCACAGAGGCGATTCAATGTATTTTGCCCAATGATGACGTTATAAGATGCCACCACCTGGAGGACCAGATACCTTACTTTCAAAACCCTTGCACACTCATCTTCCCCAAATATTGTGTCCAGATCAATGTATCCTCGCACCATTACTTGCTCTCCTGCAAAACCCACCAAGGTTCCCGAATATGGAGTCAGATCATCGTCAGTCAGTCCCAACTTGTCAAATGCGTCGCCGTAGATAAGATCAGCTGAACTTCCCTGATCCAGAAGTACTCTTCTAACATTAAAACTATTCAGCCTTAATTGCACCACTATTGAGTCATCCTTGTGAGGTTTTATCCCCTCAAAGTCTGCCATCGAGATTGTTATGTCAGGGTGCTCGAATCCAAAAGCAACTTCATGAACTAAATTAACTGCGCAAATATGACGTTTTCGCGCCGCGTGGGTGTCGCCTCCACCGCCAAATCCTCCGGCGATGGTGTTTATGGTCCCCACCGGCGGTCCTGAGTGTTGGGCGAACGTGTCATCAGCCCCCTTTGCGGCGATGGCCGCTGATTCTTGTTTCCTCTCGCCCTTATTGTCTGTTCGCTCCTCCTCTCGCCTATCCGCTTTGTTGCGATCGCCATTGTAGCGCCACTCCCTTTGGCGATTTCCTCGATATTGTCCATCATTGGAACGATTGTCCTGACGTCCATCGCCTTGTCGCTCGTCTCCTCGCCCATCGCGCCTGAAGTGTCCCGCCCGAATCAACTTGTCAATCTCCCGCTGCAAAGTCCAGCAGTTGTCCGTGTCATGCCCGATGGACCGATGGTATTCACACCACTTCTTGGGATTGGCGTCCCGTGGTTGATACTTTGGGGCTTCTGGCTCATCCACTAGATGTGCGTCTCTCGCCTCGCGGAGCATATCCGTCAAATTGGTATTCATCACCATGTCAGTCTCTTCCCGCTGGCGATGAGACTTAGATTTCCAAGGTCGACGCTGTTCATAATCATCGCGCCGTGGATACAACTATTCCCTGGACGGTTTTACCACAACCTTTCCTTTATCCTCTCTCTGCCGCCTGCCATCCCCCTTGCCCTCGCCATACTTATCTTTTTTCGCGCGCTTGGGTGACGTGTCGCCTTTTTCCAGTTTCGCGCGCTTTCTTTTGAAAGCATCGTCCTCCTCGTCAAGAATATAAGTGCTAGCGCGAGCACGCATCTCTTCCATTGAACGTGCAGGCTTGCGTGTCAACTTGCTGTTCAACCTTCCCGGTAACAAACCATTCTTGAATGCTAGAGCACAGGCTCGAGGCTCCTCATCCTCTACCTTGACCGATGCAGCGCTGTACCTGGCCATAAACTTCTTCAATGACTCTCCTTCCCGCTGGTGAATGTTGTATAAATCATTGATCGTCACCTGCTGATTCTTATTCGCCGAGAACTGTACTAGAAACTTGGATGAGAAGTCTCTGAAATTCGAAATCGATCCGCGCGGCAAAGTTGTGAACCACGCCATCGCCGTCGATTTGAAAGTCGATGGAAACATCCTACACTTCACCGCGTCTGATGCCGCAATTATCACCATCTTCGTGTTGAAATACAGAAGATGATCCTTCGGGTCAGAATCCTCGCTGTAAGAATCCAGAACCAACGTTTTCATATTATCTGGAATCGCCACATTCTCAACGTCTTCCGAGAACGGACGGAACTCAGCTACGGAATCCGCTTCTCTGCCTCCATCGTCTTGTCGCTCGCGACGGTAGAAATCCAATTGAGCTTGTAAATGCTCATTCCGCTGCTGGATGTCGCCAATGCTGCGCATCATATGGCGCCATTCCTCCTGCGTCACTGCCGGTTGTCGCTCCTGAGTAGGTGAATTCTCCGGTGAGCGCTCCTGAGATCCGATCTGAGAGGGCGATGGAGGAGGTGGTGGTGATGGAGGAGGAGAAGGCGGTAAAGAAGTGCGTGTAGCCTGTACTCCCGCTGTTCGTATCGGAGAATCCAGGACAACACGCTGAGGCCGCCGAGGCGGCGAGATTCGCTGTCGCACCGGTGAATGATGCTGGTTCCTGCGTCGAGTCTCCATCTGAACCAGGAATGACACAAACTCGACCGAAAAACGAACGCCGGTCACAGAATCAGAGTCGGAAAACTAGAGAATCGCCTAATCGCAATCAGAGATAGCGTCTTGCACAATCAATCCACGTGAATGGGAGTAGAAAGTTTATCGATCCCCACAGACGGCGCCAAAATGTTCTAGGAATGAACATTCAAGAGAGGGATGGTACCTAGAGAGTGGAAGAATGTGCTTGAGAGAGAAAGAAAAATGAGAGAGCAAGTGCTGAATTTCATGTGTTATTTGATAAAATGAGCTAAAAGTCCTCTACAATTGGTAACTACCTCCTACTTATAGAGCTTGGGCACTACCTATTGGGCCAATTGGGCCTCCGGAGTCGAGGCCCAACTTAAGGCCAGGCTCTCGCTCTTGGGCGGGCTAAACCCTGGGCGTTGCCCCTCTAGGGGCTCGCCCAGTCCAGTTTTTATAAATACAATTCCAGAGCAAGGTTTGAAAAATAAACTCATTTTACATTCTGCTTCAGCTTTCAAATTAAAAATAACACTACTATGAAATACAAATGACTTTTTCCTCCACAAATTTATTGCAATTGAAGCATTTTTATGAAGCTCCCAAGAATTTCTTCTGGAAAATAAGGATTTTTTTCCTTGTGCTTCAGAGCACATGTACTATGGAAATCAATTGCTGACATCTACTTTTATATTCTTAAACAGGTACTTTCCAATGAAGCAACGAGAATTCAGTTTGATCAGGAACTTCAATTTGGTCAAAAGCCTTATAGGGAAAGATGGAGTTACAACCCGGAATATGAAAGATCAGGTAAGAAACTACAGGTGGGCCAACATGAGGAAGAAAATGCACGCGGAAAGAATTGGGGAGAATTACAATGTCGATGAAAGCTACTACAGAAGTGAAACGGATGAGGAGGAAGATGAAGAAAATCAAGAAGCCAATTGAAAGATTGAAGAACTAGGGTTTTTAATTTGGGGCTCCAAGGTTAAGAATTGGGGGTGATTTTGTAGATTAGGGACGAGGACTAAATTGACAGATTTCGAATCTCGCATTCTCACCGTTGGAGCATGACGTGACCATCCAACATGTAAAAAACGGTGCCATTTGGCCTTTTCCGTCTCAAGGACGAACGGAAAACATAACCAAGGACCAACTTGACTGACGGTAACACATTTAGGGATGAAAAAAGACCATTTCCAAAGTTTGAGGACTGGACTGTCATAAGTGAACACATTCAGGCCCCAAAATGACTTTTTACTCTAATATTATAAGTCTGATTGTTGAAAAAACTATTTTAGTATAATTTAACCCGTTAGCTTATAAGTTTGATAACTTCTTTACATATAAGTTTGTTAGCAAACGTAAAACTCTTGTTGTGATACGGGTATTTAAATAGGCTATCAGGTCATGTCTGGCTTTCGAGAAGGTCATGCCAGACTTGAAAAAAAGCCTTTGACAAGCCACATGCTAGGCTCAGGCCTTAAGATTTTTAAACAGGTTAGGCTTATTTACGCCAAGCTTACCTGAGCCTAGCCTATTTCCACCCCTAGGATTCGCGATCAATTCCTACAATCTCTAGAATCGCTCCTCTTTTCTCTCCCTATTTCTACAACCTTTCTCGCACGCCATGAAATCCCCTCGTTTGGTGCGATTGAAAGCCTCTAACATGTGCTCTACATTTGCCACACGATTCTCCATTTTCATAATCTTCCTAAACATCAACAATATTGATTCTGCAACTTCTAGATGAAGCTCTGATACCAGTTATGATTGTTAATGTAAAGTTGTTAGTTGACAGTAACGTAAGTTGGAGCTCTCAAGTAGTTTAAATATTACATTTTTAGGGACTTACATGATTTAAATATACTAACATACTAACTCCAAGTTAAAGGTTAATGTAGCATTTGCCCTGGTTGAGAGCAACTCATTTACAAGTCTGTAAACTGTGATCAATGGTGTAAGCTGTCACCATTTTTCAATGACACTTTCAGCTTAGAATATGCAATAATAAATTAAAATATAAAATACTAGATCGATGATAAAAATTTAAGTGCCAAAAATACAAATAAAGTCAAGTTTTACTTATAATTTTGTTTTGTTTCATTATACAAAAAAATTCTTTAGTTTCAATTTAATGAGACAAGTAAATCGTCTTTACTAAAATTTGGATATGAAAAATTGAAATATTAATAGAAAAGTTAAAAAAGACTGTGATAGAAAATATCATACACTAAAAGCCAAATAAACAAATCACTAAACACATTTCATTTTAACATTCACACACAACATTTCTCACTTTCCCTCACACGTTTCAACTGACAATTAGTATTTTTTCCTATCTTCACACACATTTCATGTTCAACTATTTTCACAATTTTTTCTCTCACTGAGAAATCATTTTTTATTTTTTCTCATACTCTACTTCCAATGCAGCACAACACAGCACAATTTTAGTTTAGCCCTGCACCTCAGTTCGCTGTATAAATATAAATAGCATTAGAGGTGTTCTAGAGTGCATCAATTCTTAAGCCATGAAGTATTTTATATGCATTATTGTTGTTTTGTCTCTCGTAGTCCCATCAAACGAGAATTACGAGTATCTAACACTTTCACTCCAATAGACACCAACTATGTGTAACATAAAACGCAACGGTTACTGGACAAAATGTAGACAATTCCCACAAAAGTTCACAATACATTGATTGTGGCCTTCAAAGGCCCAGCAATGATGAGTATATTTTGAATAATGGTGAGTATGAGGACGACAGGTTTGTTAAACAGCATTGGTCGTTGAGCGGCATATGAGGACTGTTGGGCGTCTAGCATACCCAAGAAGGTGGTGGACAGGTGCTAGTGAAGTGATTGACGAGAGAGGTAATGGTTCACACTTGTAAGTGGGGGAGAGAAAACTGTCTTTTCTATCAGTAGTCACACTTTCGCTGTATAAATATAAATAGCATTAGAGGTATTCTAAAGTGCATCAATTCTTAAGCTATGAAGTATTTTATATGCATTATTATTGTTCTATCTCTTGTAGTCTCATCAAACGGGAATTACGAGTATCTAACACTTTCACCCCAATGGACACCAACTATGTGCAACTTAATACGCAACGGTTACTGGACAAAATGTAGACAATTCCCACAAAAGTTAACAATCCATGGATTGTGGCCTTCAAAGGTCCAACAATGGTAAGTATATTTTTAATAATGGCGAGTATGAGGACAACAGGTTTATTAAACAGCATTGGTCGTTGGGCGGCTTATGAGGATCGTTGGGCGCTTAGCATACCCAAGAAGGTGGTGGACAAGTGCAAGTGAAGCGATTGACGAGAGAGGTAATGGTTTAGGCTTGTACGTGGTGAGGGAAAAATGAATTTGGTGTTAGCACTCACACTTTTTGCCTACTGTTAATCTTCACACCTTTTCAATTGTTATTACCAAGCGTATGCATTGAGGACACAAAATTGTTGTCTATCACATTTCATGTTCAACAATTTTCACAATTTTTTTCTCTCATTGAGAAATCATTTTTTATTTTTTCTCATACTCTGCTTCCAATGCAGCACAACACAACACAGTTTTAGTTTTGCCGCACCTCAGTTCCCTGTATAAATATAAATGGCATTAGAGGCATTCTAGAGTGCATAAATTCTTAAGCTATGAAGTATTTTATATGCATTATTGTTGTTCTATCTCTTTTAGTCTCATCAAATGGGAATTACAAGTATCTAACATTTTCACTCCCATGGACACCAACTATGTGTAACATAAAACGCAACGGTTACTGGACAAAATGTAGACCATTCCCACAAAAGTTGACTATTCATGGATTGTGGCCTTCAAAGGCCCAGCAATGGTGAGTATATTTTGAATAATGGTGAGTGTGAGGACGACAAGTTTGTTAAATAACATTGGTCATTGGTTGGCTTATGAGGATCGTTCGGCGCTTAGCATACTCAAGAAGGTGGTGGACAAGTGCTATTGAAGCGATTGAAGAGAGAGGTAATAGTTTAGACTTGTATGTGGTGAGGGAAAACTGTCTTTTGTGTCAGTAGTCACACTTTTTACATACTGTCAATCCTCACATCTTTTGAATTGTTATTACCAAGCGTATGCATTGAGGACACAAAATTGTTGTCTACCACATTTCATGTTCAACTATTTTCACAATTTTTTTCTCTGACTCACAAATCATTTTTTATTTTTTCTCATACTCTACTTCCAATGAAGCACAACACAACGCAATTTTAGTTTTGTCTTGCACCTCGGTTCGATGTACAAATATAAATAACATTATAGGTGTTTAGAGTGCATCAATTCTTAAGTTATGAAGTATTTTATATGCATTATTATAGTACTATCTCTTGTAGTCCCATCACACAGGAATTACGAGTATCTAACACTTTCATTCCAATGGACACCAACTAGGTGTAGCATAATTCGCAACAGTTACTGGACAAAATGTAGACAATTCCCACAAAAGTTCACAATCCATGAATTGTGACCTTCAAAGACCTAGCAATGGTAGTTTATTTTGAATAATGGTGAGTATGAGGACGGCAGGTATGTTAAACAACATTAGTCGTTGGGCGGTCTATGAGGACCGTTGGACGCCTATAATACCCAAGAAGGTTGTGGACAAGTGTCAGTGAAGCGATTGACAAGAGAGGTAATGGTTCTCACTTGTAAGTGTGAGAGAGAAAACAATCTTTTCTGTCAGTAGTCACATTTCTGGCGTACTATCAATTCTCACACATTTTGAATTGTTATTGTAAGATCAAGTTTTGATCTAGTAGTACAACTCTATGTTTTGATGATTACAAGTTAACCTTTTGATATGAACAATTGTGGTACTCTAACGTGTTTTTCTGAGTGTGCTATTTACAGGCTCTGACCTCAACTCAATCTCACACAAATCAGAAGCACTGTGTATAAAGAGCAACCCAAGCAACGCTTTCGCAATCACCATGTTCAGTATGAACAGTGGAAAAGCTTCAGAAGTTCTGAAGTTATACAAACTCTGATGTGGACTCAGTCACTAGAAGCTCTGAAGATCCAGAAAGTCTGATAACCAAGAAACACTGAAGGCTCAGATATTCTGATGGTGTAGAAGACTCTGAAGATCCAGAAGCTGATTAGTGAAATTCTGTTGTCCAGAAGCAAGATACTCTAAAGACCATGTTCTTCCCTCTGAGTTCAGAATCAGAAGAAACAATGGTCAGAGGATCTGGGCTCTCCCTCTGACTCTGATCAACCGGCTTCACAAGTTCCAATATGAAGCATCCCCTGATCAGAAGTCTCCTAGGTTTAAAGGTCAAGTCGCTATCCAAGTACAAAAGCAACTGTACCTTCCTGACGACCTACCTAACAGTCTCAGACACAGCAGAAGCTGGATTTTCCAGAACTGCCCTCCAACGGTAGCATTTCCCATGCAACGCTCAACCCTAATCCTTGGAGTATATAAAGAGGCTGAAGACTGAAAGAAACGGAAAGAAGCATTCACATACGCGCAAGACAAACTTAAATTCTTCTAAGTTTTCTTTCATCTGAAATTCATTGAGTTTACTATTAGCTTTTTAGAAGCAAATCTCTTGTAAACAATTCTTTGATAAACAGTTTGTTTAGTTCCTTTAGGAGATCAAGGTTGATCGGATCCTAGAGAAGACTAAGAGAGTGAATCTTAGTGTGAGCTAAGTCAGTGTAATTGTTAGTCACTTGTAGGTTTCAAGTGCAGTTGTAACTCTTACCTGATTAGTGGATTGCCTTCATTCTAAGAAGGAAGAAATCACCTTAACGGGTGGACTGGAGTAGCTTGAGTGATTTATCAAGTGAACCAGGATAAAATCCTTGTGTGCTTTTCTATCTCTTATCCTTAGCACTTAAGTTCTCGAAAGATTTGTCAAAATCTTTAAGGTGGAAGTTTTATACTGAAAACGTTATTCAAACCCCCCCCCCCCTTTCTACCGTTTTTCATACCTTCAATTGGTATCAGAGCGCAAGTTCTGATTACCACACCTAACAGTGTTCAGTGATCCGGGCCGGTGTGAAAAACAATGGCTGCCACCACCAGTGAAACTCAAAGAGATGGTTACAATGCAAAGCCTCCTATGTTCGACGGTCAAAGGTTCGAATATTGGAAAGATAGACTGGAAAGTTTCTTTCTGGGTTTCGATGCAGATCTCTGGGATATTATTGTGGATGGCTACGAGCGTCCAGTTGATGCAGATGGCAAGAAGATCCCAAGGTCAGAGATGACTGCAGATCAAAAGAAGCTGTACTCACAACATCACAAAGCAAGATCAATTCTTCTAAGTGCTATTTCCTATGAAGAGTACCAGAAGATTACAGATCGTGAGTTTGCGAAAGACATTTTCGAATCTCTAAAGATGTCTCATGAAGGAAACAAGAAAGTCAAAGAATCAAAGGCATTGTCTTTGATCCAAAAGTATGAATCCTTCATCATGGAGCCAAATGAGTCCATTGAAGAAATGTTCTCCAGATTTCAGTTGCTTGTAGCTGGCATACGACCTCTCAACAAGAGCTACACAACAAAAGATCATGTCATAAGGGTCATCAGGTGTCTTCCTGAAAGTTGGATGCCTTTAGTGACTTCAATAGAGCTCACGAGAGACGTTGAGAATATGAGTTTAGAAAAACTCATCAGCATTTTGAAATGCCATGAGCTGAAGCGCTCAGAGATGCAAGATCTGAGGAAAAAGTCCATAGCCTTGAAACCTAAATCTGAAAAGGCTAAGGTTGAGAAGTCAAAAGCTCTTCAAGCTCAAGAAGAGGAATCTGAAGAAGCATCAGAAGATTCTGATGAAGATGAGCTGACTCTGATCTCCAAGAGACTCAATCGCATCTGGAAGCACAGGCAGAGCAAATACAAAGGCTCTGGAAAGGCAAAAGGAAAGTCTGAATCCTCAGGTCAGAAGAAGTCCTCACTTAAGGAAGTCACATGCTTTGAGTGCAAAGAATCAGGGCACTACAAAAGTGACTGTCCAAAATTGAAGAAGGACAAGAAGCCAAAGAAGCACTTCAAGACAAAGAAGAGTCTGATGGTGACATTTGATGAATCAGAGTCAGAGGATGTTGACTCTGATGGTGAAGTCCAAGGACTCATGGCTATTGTCAAAGACAAGGAAGCAGAGTCAAAGGGAGATGTTGACTCTGACTCAGAATCAGAAGGAAATCCTAACTCAGACGATGAAAATGAGGTATTCGCTTCTTTCTCTACCTCTGAACTGAAACATGCATTGTCTGATATTATGGATAAGTATAACTCCTTATTGTCTAAGCATAAGAAGCTGAAAAAGAACTTATCTGCTGTTTCCAAGACTCCTTCTGGACATGAGAAAATTATTTCTGATTTGAAAAATGATAATCATGCCTTGATCAATTCTAACTCTGTGCTTAAGAACCAGATTGCTAAGTTAGAAGAAATTGTTGCATGTGATGCCTCTGATTGTAGAAATGAATCTAAGTATGAAAAGTCTTTTCAAAGATTCCTAGCTAAAAGCGTGGATAGAAGCTTAATGGCTTCAATGATCTATGGCGTAAGCAGAAATGGAATGCATGGCATTGGCTATTCTAAACCAATTAGAAATGAGCCCTCTGTGTCTAAAGCTAAATCCTTGTATGAATGCTTTGTTCCCTCTGGTACCATATTGCCTGATCCTGTACCTGCTAAAGTTGCTAAACACCCTCTTAAAAAGGGATCCTTCTCTATGACTAAATATCATGCAAATATTCCTTTAAAATATCATGTTGAGACACCCAAGGTGATCAGAACCTCTGGGGTAACTAACAAGAGAGGACCCAGAAAGTGGGTACCTAAGGACAAGATTATCTATGTTGCAGATATCCTTGATAGCTCCACTGAAACACCAATCATGGTATCTGGACAGTGGATGCTCGCGTCACATGACGGGAGAAAGGCGTATGTTCCGAGAGCTGAAACTTAAGCCTGGAGGCGAAGTTGGCTTTGGAGGAAATGAAAAGGGTAAAATTGTTGGTACTGGTACTATTTGTGTAGATAGTAGTCCATGCATTGATAATGTGTTATTGGTAGACGGCTTAACACATAACTTATTGTCTATAAGTCAATTAGCTGACAAGGGTTATGATGTTATATTCAATCAAAAGTCCTGCCGGGCTGTAAGTCAAATCGATGGCTCTGTTCTGTTTAACAGCAAGAGCAAGAACAACATTTATAAGATCAGATTATCTGAGTTGGAGGCTCAGAATGTGAAGTGCCTTCTGTCTGTTAATGAAGAGCAGTGGGTATGGCATAGACGGTTAGGGCATGCCAGTATGAGAAAGATTTCTCAGCTGAGCAAGCTAAACCTTGTCAGGGGCTTACCTAATCTGAAGTTCGCCTCAGACGCTCTTTGTGAAGCATGTCAGAAAGGCAAATTCACAAAATTTCCTTTCAAGGCAAAGAATGTTGTCTCAACCTCAAGGCCGTTAGAACTTCTGCATATCGACCTTTTTCGACCAGTGAAAACTGAGTCTATAGGTGGCAAGAGATATGGGATGGTTATCGTTGATGACTATAGCCGCTGGACATGGGTAAAGTTTCTAACCCGCAAGGATGAGTCTCATGCTGTGTTCTCTACCTTCATTGCTCAAGTGCAAAACGAGAAGGCTTGTAGGATTGTGCGTGTCAGAAGTGATCATGGTGGAGAGTTTGAGAATGACAAATTTGAGAGTCTGTTTGATTCCTATGGAATTGCACATGATTTCTCTTGTCCCAGAACTCCTCAACAAAATGGTGTTGTTGAGAGGAAGAACATAACTCTTCAGGAGATGGCTAGAACCATGCTCCAAGAAACTGGCATGGCTAAGCACTTTTGGGCAGAGGCAGTAAATACAGCATGTTACATTCAGAACAGAATCTCTGTGAGACCAATTCTGAATAAGACTCCTTATGAATTGTGGAAGAACATAAAACCCAACATTTCTTATTTTCATCCTTTTGGTTGTGTTTGTTATGTTCTCAATACTAAGGATAGATTGCATAAATTTGATGCTAAGTCTTCTAAGTGTCTATTACTCGGTTACTCTGAGAGATCTAAAGGTTTTAGATTTTATAATACTGATGCTAAGACTATTGAAGAATCTATTCATGTTAGATTTGACGATAAGCTTGACTCTGACCAGTCAAAGCTAGTTGAAAAGTTTGCAGATTTAAGCATTAATGTTTCTGACAAAGGCAAAGCTCCAGAGGAAGTTGAGCCAGAGGAAGATGAACCAGAGGAAGAAGCTGGTCCCTCTAACTCACAAACTCTGAAGAAGAGCAGAATCACTGCAGCTCACCCTAAGGAATTGATTCTGGGCAACAAAGACGAACCAGTCAGAACCAGATCTGCCTTCAGACCCTCTGAAGAGACCTTGCTTAGTCTGAAAGGATTGGTGTCCTTAATTGAACCCAAGTCCATAGATGAAGCTCTTCAGGACAAGGATTGGATTCTGGCCATGGAAGAAGAATTGAATCAATTCTCCAAGAACGATGTTTGGAGCTTAGTGAAGAAGCCTGAGAGTGTCCATGTTATTGGAACGAAATGGGTATTCAGAAACAAGCTGAATGAGAAAGGAGATGTAGTCAGAAACAAGGCAAGGCTAGTTGCTCAAGGCTACAGCCAGCAGGAAGGAATAGACTACACTGAAACATTTGCTCCAGTAGCAAGACTGGAGGCAATCAGACTGTTGATCTCTTTTTCAGTAAATCACAACATAGTTCTACATCAGATGGACGTGAAGAGTGCCTTCCTAAATGGTTATATCTCAGAGGAAGTCTATGTTCATCAACCCCCAGGTTTTGAAGATGAGAAGAAACCTGACCATGTGTTCAAATTGAAGAAATCACTCTACGGTCTGAAGCAAGCTCCCAGAGCATGGTATGAGAGACTCAGCTCATTCCTTCTGGAGAATGAGTTTGTAAGGGGTAAAGTAGATACAACTCTTTTTTGCAAGACTTATAAAGATGATATCTTAATTGTGCAAATTTATGTTGATGATATTATATTTGGTTCTGCTAATCAATCTCTATGCAAAGAATTTTCTGAGATGATGCAGGCTGAATTTGAGATGAGTATGATGGGAGAATTAAAGTACTTTCTGGGAATACAAGTTGATCAAACACCAGAAGGAACATATATCCATCAGAGCAAGTACACTAAAGAACTTCTGAAGAAGTTCAATATGCTGGAATCTACAGTGGCCAAGACTCCAATGCATCCCACATGCATTCTGGAGAAAGAAGATAAAAGTGGTAAAGTATGTCAGAAGCTCTATCGTGGCATGATAGGTTCACTTCTATACTTAACTGCATCTAGGCCAGACATACTATTTAGTGTTCATTTATGTGCTCGTTTCCAATCAGATCCAAGGGAAACCCACTTAACTGCTGTTAAGAGGATCCTAAGGTATCTGAAAGGCACCACTAACCTTGGCTTGATGTATAAGAAAACATCAGAGTATAAGCTTTTAGGTTACTGTGATGCTGATTATGCTGGAGATAGAACAGAGAGAAAAAGTACTTCTGGAAATTGTCAATTTCTGGGAAGCAATCTAGTCTCATGGGCAAGCAAGAGGCAATCAACCATTGCACTATCAACTGCAGAGGCAGAATATATCTCAGCAGCAATATGCAGCACTCAGATGCTCTGGATGAAACATCAGCTGGAGGATTATCAGATCCTTGAGAGCAATATCCCAATCTATTGTGATAACACTGCTGCAATCTCATTGAGTAAGAATCCTATCTTGCATTCAAGGGCAAAGCACATTGAGGTAAAGTATCACTTTATTAGAGATTATGTACAGAAGGGCGTACTTCTTCTGAAGTTTGTTGATACTGACCATCAATGGGCAGATATCTTTACAAAGCCCTTAGCAGAGGATATATTTAATTTTATTCTGAAAAATCTGAACATGGACTTTTGTCCAGAGTGAAGATGGATCAGAACCTCTGACTATGATACTTCTTGATCAGAAGATGTCTAGTCCAGAAGGTAACTCAATCAGAGTGTGTGTACCCACTTGTACTGACTCTGAAGCTGAGACAGCAACACGTGCGTCAGTATTCTGATGCATAGTTCCTTGTGCCCGTGTGACAGTCTGTTATGATTGCGTGTAGATGTGCTTCTCTCCTGTGTGTGATTTGTGTATTTACTGTTACT